>NC_041719.1:0-15000 GCF_900700375.1 Denticeps clupeoides | reverse complement strand
ATAACCACATTTCAACGTATTACAAACATTCAGCTGCATGTCAGAGCTATATTGATTATTTCCTATAAAATGTCTGGATTATGGGCTGCAGAATTAGATAATAAACCCCGATGACGCTGTGCAGGACGTCACCCCGACATGTTGTCACATGGAGAGGCGCGGAATAACGCGGAATAAGTGCGTTATTCCAGTCATCTGGCTGCTCCGGAAATGAACGCGCGATTCCGAATGTCTGAGCTCCAGAGTCGTTTTTCATTAACCTCCGGCAGAAATAATAAAAAGCAGAAACCCGGAATGGCCGACTCAGCACGTCCCACGTCCATCCGTCCGCCCGCCTGGTTAATGCGTCCATTAGTGCGGCGAGTGCAGGGGCCCGGAGGACCCGAGCGTGATGAGTTCATGCGGTGTAAGTCATGACTCCGATTGCTGCTGCCGCACGCGGCCGCTGATGCAAGCATGATGTAAAAGCCCCTCCCCCTCCTGCTGGCAGAAAAACAACAGCGCAGGACGTGCAGGACGCATTGGAGCGTGAGCTCAGATTACGGCCCTCCTGGGGATGAAGACCAGGGCCGGGGACACCTGTAACAGGGGTGGATCATTGGATCCGAGTCATTTTAAAGATGGTTTCTTCCAGGTTCTCCGTCATCGTCCTCTCTGCGGACAGAAGTGGCTGCATTGGTGACGGGCAGGTGAGGAAGGGTGTGAGGTGATGGGGAAAGTGACGTGATTGTCGTTGTGAAACGCTGCAGCACAGCACACAGTGACACGGTGAAACGTGTCCTCTGTATTTAACCGTCACCCTTGGTGAGCAGTGGGCACCATGACAGTCGCCTGAGGGGCAGCGTGTGGGGACCTCAGTGGATTCGAACCCGCAACCTTCTGATTACGGGGCCGCTTCCTTACTCGCTAGGTGAGTTAGAGCAGGAGGGGTCAGTTGACATGAGTAATTGTCCCGCCCCTCTGGCATGACCTCTCACCTTGGTCGTGGCTGATATTAAGCCGTCACGGGAGCCATGTTTGTTCAGGCCTGAGCAAATATTCACCGCTGGAGATGAAAGCGTTCCGACCTCGGAGCAGCATGAGCTACGATGGACCCGTCTTGGTTCCGATCATTTACCTTCAGGCCTTATTTATTTATTCCATTTCTGCTAAAACGGGGCGACAATAAACTTCCAGACGCTGTTTTACTTCTGCAAGCATTACCGATGCTGACTGCAGTGTTTATCAGACACACACACACACACACACACACACACACACACTGCGCTGAGTGTTGCTGTATGTTGTAGTGAATTTGAAGGGCTTTATATAACCTGCCTGGAAATCCCAGGAAATCCAGCGAAGCCTCTGAAAACCCGGCAACAAAACGCAGCCCCGAGTCCACAGCTTCCTGCAGATCAGAGTCACCGGTGTGACTGCCATCCACCCCCAGTCCCACCCAGATCCTTTATAGCCGTCCTTCTGGCTCCAGACAGTCAGTGTCAGTGTTACAGACCTCCATCTGAATCAAGAACTGCATAGTTACACTCCAACAGACACACTTACAGATGTAGTAACACTCTGACTGACGTAGTTACAGATGTAGTAACACTGACAAATGTAGTTACAGACGTATTAACTCTGACAGATGTAGCTGTGCTTCAACAGACACAGTTACAGACGTAGTAACACTGACAGACGTAGTAACACTGACAGACGTAGTTACAGACGTGGCGAAAGTGACAGATGTAGTTACAGACGTAGTAAAACTGACAAATGTAGTTACAGATGTATTAACTCTGACAGATGTAGCTGTGCTCCAACAGACACAGTTACAGATGTAGTAACACTCTGACTGACGTAGTTACAAACGTAGTAAAACTGACAAATGTAGTTACAGACGTATTAACTCTGACAGATGTAGCTGTGCTCCAACAGACACAGTAGCTGTAGCTGTGCTCCAACAGACACAGTTACAGACGTAGTAACACTGACAGACGTAGTTACAGACGTGGTGAAAGTGACAGATGTAGTTACAGACATAGTAACACTGACAAATGTAGTTACAGACATATTAACTCTGACAGATGTAGCTGTGCTCCAACAGACACAGTTACAGACGTAGTAACACTAACAGACGTAGTTACAGACGTGGTGAAAGTGACAGATGTAATTACTGTACAGCTACATCTGTCGGGTGTAACTACGTCTGTAACAACATCTGTCACTGTCACCACATCTTTAACTATGTGCCTGGAGATGGTCTGGTGGAGAAGCCTAAACCGGCCATGGAAGGACCAGAAGGTTCTAACTAAGGCTGTGGTAGTCCTTGGTCCTGTAGCAGTACTGTGAGGTGTTCCCCTGCTCCGTTCCAACATGCCGCATGCAGGTTCTAGACCACGGTGTTGCTGGAGCTGTAATTGGTCAGCCTTTTGCCTCCCTCCTGGGAGAGGGGACTCTCCTGCTCACCAGGAAGCTCCTGCTAACTGCAACACCAGCAGTTTTAGAGCCTGCGCCTGCTGTGAGCTGTGGCGCTAGTGGCCATGTCAGGAAGTGGTGGTGTGGAGGGAAAACCATCGGGTGAACCAACTTAGATTGAGCATCAGCTGCTGTGCATAAACACACACACACACACACACACACTACACACTCTGAAGCCTGACGAGGTGCCATTATCGTTAATGAAAAGATAGCAGCTTAAGCACATGCCATCGTGTCCGGCGTCCATTTTCTTATCCAGGTCAGGGTCGCGGCACGTTGGAGTCTGTCCCAGTAATCTGTGGTGAACACACCACCCAGGGCGCTTTTCCACTGCAGTCCATAAATAGTGACCGCTGCAGGTTCCAGTCGCGCCTCCTTTCCCACTTGTCCAAATGATCTTATTTTAATATTAAGGCCAATAGAAAGTTTCTTTGTTATAAAGCTTCTTTTGTCGCTGTAAAGACACTCGCTTCAGTTCGGGATGGCGACTCGATTCTGGGCCCTGGTGCACCGGGGTGGTGATGAAGGTAGATTATGGCTTTGCTTTTCAATGTAAATGTATCGCAATTCACTTTTATTTCAACTCCTTCAATGCTCACGCGTTTATTTCGCTGCAGTGAGCTTCTTCTCAGTGGACGTACCTGGAAATGCAGGTGTGAAGCTCCTCCTCAGCTGGGCCTTCATCGAGGTTCCAGCCGTGCAGCGGCGTGAGGAGCAGGAGAAATGGCTCCGTATCGGGTGGCTCGTGGGATTACTGCTGAGTCTCTGCCCATTAATGGGGTGCCGCTCGTCAGGCGTAATTACGGCCGCCGGTGAGAAGTGCAGCTTCCTCTCGGCCACATTTCACGCTTAAGATTCATTTTTATTCGTTTCCATACCGCATCGAATCAAAGAACCAAACATGATTCAAGCGTTTAGGCACAAAGAGCATCTGGATTTCCATAATCAGCCTGAATTAATGACGACTTTAAACGAACGGTTGGACCTCGTCCAGCATCCAGCTGATATCAGGACGTTGCATTTACATTTTTACATTTTTACATTTACGGCATTTACCAGACGCCCTTATCCAGAGCGACTTACAGTCAGTAGTTACAGGGACAGTCCCCCCCTGGAGACACTCAGGGTTAAGTGTCCTGCTCAGGGACACAATGGTAGTAAGTGGGATTTGAACCGTGTTGTTACCGTGTTACCCGCTAGGCTACTACCACCCTAACGTTACAGCGTTACATTGTAACGGCGTAAACGTTGAATAGCAGTACGGTTAATTGTCGGGTTACGGTTTCTCTACTGGAGCGTGACGGGGTTGACGGAGTCACTTCGCTGCCGTGGAGAGGCCTGATGTTTTCCTCGCCGCCGGAGCCCCGCCCCTGAACCGGCTGGTCAGCATTCGGACTTTCGGGGGATTCGGTTTTGTGTTTCCCGATGAGGGGGGGCTTTGATCCCTGGAGGGGGCGGGAACCCCCTAATGGTTGTGGCCAGGATCAACGCTGACAAATGGGGAGCCACTCCCCCAAAAAACACACACACACACACACACATCAGCAAATGGCAAACACAACCCCATCCACCCACCCACCCACCCACCCACACCATTTCATAATGGATCCCCACGACCCCCCTCTGAGCGGCGAGGACCCAGATCGTTACAGCGGCGTGGACCTCGCTCTCCCCCCCGGTGAAACCCTATATAATCCAGTAAAACGCTGCGCTGGGGGACTACTGTCCAAAAATCAAATGCAACTTTTCGCTTCGGTCGGCCTTTCTTTACGGGACGGTCTCGCAGGAAATCACGGTTCTGTCCGTACGAGACGCACGGGCGTCTTAAATAAACCAGCGGGATTGGACGATGCGGGACAATTTCCATTTTCAGATCGACCTGAGGTGCCCTGCTAGCACCCTAAATCACACATATTTACATGCTGTTTATAATTATAAAGATTTTAGTCAGCTGTACACACACAGACACACACCCTTAATTTTTTGTTTTTGTGTGTATTGGTGTGTTTTTTGTGTATTGTTGTGTGTGTTTTTGTAGATTGTTGTGTGTATTGGTGCATTTTGTGTATGTTGGTGTGTTTTTGTGTATTGTTGTGTGTATTGTTGTGTTTTGTGCATTGGTGTGTTTTTGTGTATTGTTGTGTGTAGTGTGTGTGTTGGTGTGTGTTTTTGCGTATTGTTGTGTATCGGGGTGTATTGTTGCGTGTATTGTGTGTGTTGGTGTGTGTTTTTGCGTATTGTTGTGTATCGAGGTGTATTGTTGCATGTATTGTGTGTGTTGGTGTGTGTTTTTGCATATTGTTGTGTATCGGGGTGTATTGTTGTGTGTATTGTGTGTGTTTTCGTGTATTGTTGTGTGTATTGGGGTGTATTGTTGTGTGTGTTGGTGTGTGTTTTTGCGTATTGTTGTGTATTGGGGTGTATTGTTGCGTATATTGTGTGTGTTGGTGTGTGTTTTCGTGTATTGTTGTGTGTATTGTTGTGTTTTGTGTATTGTTGTGTGTATTGGGGTGTATTGTTGTGTGTGTTGGTGTGTGTTTTGTGTATTGTTGTGTATCGGGGTGTATTGTTGTGTGGAGTTTTTTTCGGGTACACCTGCATCCAGGCTGATGGAGCTCTGGGTTCATTTGCAAACACACGGGCACCAATAAATCTCAGCTCCTTCTTCCACTAACCGCAGCACATGGAGCTGCCTCCAGCGTGAAGAGTGTGTGTGTGTGTGTGTGTGTGTGAGTGTGCGAGTGTGAGTGAGTGTGTGTGTGTGCTCGCTCTCAGACAGCTTTAATAAATTGTGGGGAGCTGCCCTGATGTTTTTCTGTCCGCGGCAGAAACTGATAGCTTTGCTTTGATGCCGTTTTTTTCCGCGGCTCCGCTCCACCCTGGAACATGATGGCCGTGTGTCCTTCTGGGCAGAACAGGAGAGGAAAAGAATCCCGATCACACGAGACTGAATAAACAACACGGCTCATCCGTCTCGCCTGGCAGCCAATCAGAGAGGCCGGCGGATCGTGGGACGTTTTTACCTTTATTTTCGGCCGTATTATGGAACCGAGCGAGTTGTGGGCGGGGAAATCTCTTCCACTTTCTTTTTCTTCATTTTAATTCATGGAATGGGAATAATTCCACCTGCAGCCTTTCAGAAGTTCCGAGATTCCGAATCGCCATTCCCGACTGGGCCCGGAATCTGGCCTTTCAGTTTATTTTGCTTGGCCGGTGGCTTTTCCCGCTTTTCCCATGGCCCTGGGGGGCGGACCGATGGACCCGCTTCGGCTTGTGTGGAGAGGTCAGGGGATCCTGGCCACACAAAAAAAGGAGAAAAGACGTAGAAAGACGGAATCGGCGGCGGCAGCCGGAGTGCCGTCACCGGAGGTTTTGGTCACCGGCGGAGCTCCTTGTATGGGGGTCTCCGAGTCATTAATCACTGGCATCTTTTCAGCTGTCAGGCCATACAAAAGGTGACCCCAGAGCCACAAAGTCTCCGGCAATAAAGGCCTTTATGCAGAAAAGGGGCGGGGCATGCTGCCTGTGACGCAGCGGGGACTGTCTCAGAGTCTCCGGCTGTAATTTATAAAACGGGAAAAAGCCGCGAGCGCGTTAAACCGTGGCCGGGCCTCGTAAACCGCGCCCGTTTCAGTGGCTGAAAATAAAGAGTATAATAAAACACACCGCTCTAGATTGCATCAATTCGGGACAATTTACTCCGGGTGGGAGTAAAGTTGGAGTTGGAGACAGTTGGGGGTGCTCTCGAAGTTTAAGAGACTTTAAGACTCTGCAGGAGGGTTGCCAGATCTGCCTTTTGGACCATTTTTTTGTCTCGGTTTGCCAATAAACCGTTTTTCTCTCCTGACTCAGAACATCGCAGAACATTTATTGTACGTTTAACTGAACACTGAACAATTGGACATTAACACTGTGATATTCGAGTAGATCATATTTTTGTAAGGAAAAAGGGATGAATGCTGCTTTTTTGTGCATTTGAGATGGAATGTAATCAGTCCGATTTGGGGACTTGATTGCGTTAGTAAGACCTGGCAACCCTGATGCTCTTCCTGATATGGAGTTTTTAGGCCTGGCCGGGCCCGTCGCTGGTTGTGTGCAGATTGTAAACTTTACAGGATTCGTTGAGCTGTAATTTAGCACAATAAACCCTGTGGGTTCCTCACGTTCCTCGCTGTTCCACCAGCTTGCTGCATTGTGAATGTGTCTCAAAGCAGACATGACGTGGCCCATCTCTCAGAAATGATGTGTCTATTCCGCGAAAGTCGATTGCTGTAATTATAAGACTGCTTACGTGCTCAGTCGATTGAACATCTTTGACCTTTAACCTTTAATCACCGTTTTTTCAGCTCTGCTCGGAGTGAATCTCTCCTCTGACCATTGGATGCCGACTGAAGAGAAGTGGCCACCATGGAAGTGAAGGAACGTCGACCTTACCGCTCCCTGACCGCCAGGCGGGACACGGAGCGCCGCTACACCAGCTCCTCAGCCGACAGCGAGGACGGGAAGCTGAACCCCAAGTCGTACAGCTCCAGCGAGACGCTCAAGGCCTTCGACCAGGAATCCAGACTGGCGTACGGGAGCCGCATCAAAGACGTGGTGCACCACGAGTCGGATGAGTTCGGGAGACAAGGTGAGGAGCATCATGAACCTGCACCGTTACTGTGAGGGAAGTGAAGGTGCCAAATGTGTCCCCTTCAGTTACCAGTTCAGTTCCTTATTCACCAGGTCAGCCATGTTTACTTACACGCCACCGCTGATGCGTCCATCTCACGTTGTACTGAAAAGACACGTCAGGTTCAACTGCGTCCACGGCAACAGGCAGAAGAAGATAAGTAGAATAATTCAGGAATTATTCTGGTGGGTGAACCTGTGAACCAGAAGTCCCAGGTTCAAACCCCACTTACTACCATCGTGTCCCTGAGCAGGACACTTAACCCTGAGTGTCTCCAGGGGGGGACTGTCCCTGTAACTACTGACTGTAAGTCGCTCTGGATAAGGAAGAAATCAGGGATCTGACCGATGAAATTCAGCGATTTCCCGGCGTCGGGCTGCTTTGCATGGAGAAATGTCATCTGTCCACGTTCCGGGATGGATACGTGGAACGTGGCTTGATCGGTGTTCCTTACGCTTCGTGTTGACATGACGAGATCCGTAATCCGCCTCATCGGGGAGCTCTTGTGGTTCCGTGATGAGCACCACATCCTTCGGATCCACCACTTTCAGGCAATTAAGAGAAGCCGCGGTGAGATTTGATCTGGATTTTAATACCCGCGCCGTCTCAGTTTGTGTTTAGAAAAGTTCCGAGGACGAGAGGCCAGGCCGGATTTAATGAGGAACGCGAGGGCACTTTTACGGCCTTCTAATGTCCAAACGACGGCGAGACGGAGGAGGGGAAATATCCGGCCGGCCTGTAAACCTTTTTACTCTCCATGAATACTGAATGCGGCTCCGCCATAAACGGCTTTTCTTCGCTTCCTGTCATGATCTGACCAGCGCGCCACTCTCCACCAGACGTGAGGTTTTTTCCCCTTTTATACGTAAAACAGTCCACATGAATAATTCATCCCTCTTCAGACGCCGCGGAACGTTCCAGGCGCCATTTTCACAGTCAGCGTGTTCATTGGCTCCCCAGCTCAACCCATCTCCAGTGCAGATTAATTATGGATTATAGGGATGATTAACAGTCGCCGTGCGGGGTCAGCGGCTTGACCCCTGACCCCTCTCTGCCCTGGGGTTGCCAGGTGCATTTTCTGTATTTTGATGTTGGAATATTTTATGTTGTAGGACATGGCGTTTTATTCCGGAACGTGCCGATTATTAACGTGTTCTGTCTTGGCAGGGGCGGACTTCTCTCTCCGAGACCTCGCTTTCGGCGAAGCCATCCCCGCCCACATGGCGGCGTACCGCTCGGAAATGGGCCTGCCCCACCGCGAGTACTCCGTCAGCGCCGGCTCCGACACGGAGACGGACGGCGTGGTCTCCCCGGAGCACGCCGTGCGGCTCTGGGGCCGCCAGAACACCAAGTCGGGCCGCAGCTCCTGCCTCAGCAGCCGGGCCAACTCCAACCTGACGCTGACCGACACGGAGCACGAGAACACGGAGAACGGTACGGCCTAGAGCTCCGCGGAGCAGCACGTTTGTGCCGGTGGCTTGCGGTGACAATCTGGGATTGTCATGGTCTGGTGTTATAGTGGTTGTGCGTGTAGATGACTTGTTACCGGTGGCTGCATGAAGGGCCCGGGCCCGGCGTACAGTAGGAGGGCGGAGCCGGACTGACCGTGGCTCACCTTGTCTGATGCGCCGATGATCCTCCTGTGAGGATGGCAGCAGCGACCCCGACAGATCCGTCTTCCGGCAGGTCGCCATGTCTGGAACCCCCGCAGGGTTCGCCGACTCTCCAAACAAGCAAGGTCACCGCATGTGAGGGATGATGTCCTGGCGGGATTTAAAGGGCCGGTACGCAGCTGTAGATCCAGTCTACAGGGTGTAGTGGTAACGATGGAACCAGGAGCATCGGCACCTGCACACGCGTACAGATCAGAAGATGACAACTGCTGCACCAGCCATCATAACCAGCGTGTGGCCGTAAATATTAATCAATATGAACATTTCTGGAATGGAAATCCTAGATCGTCTGCATATCCTGCTGTCTCCAGCCCATTTCAGAAATGAGAATTTTCTGGAATATGCGCATACTCGTCACCGACCTTTAACCCCGGCGACATAAACAGTATGAGTGTTCCCAAAATGCACCTTTTTATTGAAACTGCCATTTTGTGGGTTGAAATGGGCTCAAAACACATTAAAGGCAATCCTTTAATTAAAAAAAAGTAGAGCAGATTTCTACATTCTCCTTAGACAGCCACGCCCCCTCTCCAACAAGTCCCGCCTTCTCCCAGTCTCGTCCCTGTCTTGTAACGCTTTAAAAATGTCCTGTTTACGTTGTAAACGTTCTGATTTCATCAGACAGACAAGTTCCCAGTACAGATGCTAATACTGATCAGAGTACCCATGATCCACCAGCAGGCAGCTCAGTTTCCACTTCCTGCCGAATCAGGCCTAATTTAAAAAAGGCAGCTATTTATTCCAGTCGGCTGAGCAGAAAGGCGACTCGCTTTCACCGTTTAATCTGGCAATGCCTAATAAGATGCATTTTATGTATGGCGAGTTAATTAAAATCCACTGAGCTGCGTGACTTGGTTGGACTTTAATCTGCCGTACATCAACGAACCGTTTACCTTTAATGCTTCTTGCTGCGGCCTCGCCGATAATTCATGCAAATTAAATAACGCCTGTATACGTTTCAGCCATCTTAACGAAATTGTTCCTGATAGGGCTGCCGGGCCTCATTCCGCCACCCGGCGCCGTAATGTAGGGAGGCGAGGGGGGCGTTCTGAACCGGCAGGAGCTCCTCCGGGGGAGCGGTGTGGAAGCGTCCGGGTCGGATGAGGGCGGGCGGGTGATGCTCCGTGCCAGGCCCCCGCAGCGCCCACATGATGATTTTTCCGGGCGTGGCAGCGGGCGGTCCTCCGTGGGCGTGGCAGTCGCCGTTTGTCTCCCAGGAGACGGAGGGATGGTGGGCTCTTCTGGGCCGGAGGACGGGACTCGTGAGCGATTAACCTTGAGGAGCGAGAAGCTGAACTCATTTTTATTCTTCTTGTCATGGGGGGCGGAGGAGCTAAATAATCCGGCGCGTTACCTGCATTATTCTAAAAACATGGACGCGTCCCCGAAGATTAAAGCGACTGGAAACTGGGCCACTGGTGCTAATTGCTGGGCTGAAGGTCTAATTGCTCTTTCCTAACATCAGAATGCTGGCGGGCTGATTGGTTAATGACGTGACCGGCACTAATTCACCTGCAGAAGACTTATGTCCAAGACAAAAGTCTTATGATAATTATTCATCTTATTATTTTTTCATGCAATTATTTTTCTTTTCTTTTGCACGCTCGTGTTTGTTTTCCTTTATTCATTTAAAATCTGACGTTTCCGCAAGGCCCAGAAAATCAGGATAACATGGCGTAGCGTGGCGGTGGCTTCCCCGATTAAGAGTAAACGATGGCGAGTGGCGACAGTGACAGCCGAGCAGCGCTCTCAGTGCCCACCTTACGCGTGTTTGAACTGCAGGAAGATTGAGGCCGTTTGTATTGTCAGGATCGTGGAGGCGGAGCCTTATTCTCCACTACAGGTGACCCTTACCTGCTTCTCAGTGTCCAGCAGTCAGGATTCGGTGGTCCTCTCTGGTTTGTAATGTAGCTCCCAATGTAGCTCCCACTCTTCAGTTGTATCTTGACCCAGGAATGATTCTGACTACCAAACACCTCTTGCCATTCTCCGCTATGAGCTTATCCAGTATTTCAGTGCACGGCGTTGGACCTTTGCTGTGCGTAACGGGTTTGTTACCGTGTCAGAGCAGCTGGGAGTTTGGGGAAGCTCCTCTGAAGTGCTCTTTAGGTTGGTCTTCCCCCGCTTGTTGGGTCCTTGGGACCGATTCCCTGGAGTTTCTGCGTCACATTAGGAGCCCGTGGAGCAAAAGTTAAATCAGGCCTCCAATTAGACCCGACACGTCCTGTATTACAGCGCTGGATTCATTAGGCCATGTTGAACAGCGCTGCGGTGTGGAGACCACAGAGGATGGGGTTACCGAACGTGACCTTGGGACGAAATGGATTCCCTGCGCAGTGTTTTGCACAAGCACATTAGGTCTGTCATTCCTTTTCCGGGATCACTTTCCTGGTATAATTTAGGAAAAGATCCCAAAACCACACTAAAATACTTTAAAGTGAGTCATTTTTTAAAAATACGAATGCACGCTTGTTTAAAAAGGGTAGCGTCTCCAGCGATAAGAAAGCTGAAATGAACGAGCCTTGTTTAAAAAGAAAAAAATTAATTCACGATGCTCTGTCGGTAATTTTATCAGCTCTAATTCACTCTGAATTCTCAGTCAGGCTGCAGCCTTTATGTTGATAACTCAATTTATAAAAAAATCTAAATAAAAGTTCTTTAGGAAAAAAACGAACTGGATTTTTGTATGTAATTAAATCATTTTGGAAGTACAAAGCAATCGGGATTGTTCAGGAATGTTGGCTACGCTAGTATGAGTTTTTGTGATTGGCTTTGTGACTGTACAGCACACAGTGACACAACAAAATGTGTCATCTGGACAGCCATGACAGGCACCCGGGGAGCACCAAGGGGACCTCAGTGGCACCACAACCTTCCGATTACGGGCTTTCTTACCCGCCACTGCCTTTGAAATTATTTGACTGTTTGATTTGGTAGCTGAGGAGGGAGGAGACAGATTAAATATGGGGGAACTTTAAGTAGATACGTAAAACATTAGTGAACACTGCCCACCATGTCTGTTCCAGCGCTTTGAAAATAGGGCCCTCCTTAACTAAACCCACTGCCCTGTGCCAGAGAGACCATGAGGATGGTTTAAATGTATTTATATCTGCTTGATATAAAGTGCGTAATGCACTTGGAGAGAATCCACACAGGACTCGACGGCTTTGGTTTCTCAAGACATTTTATCGCCAGACAGGGAAAAGGAAGATTTATTTTGTCCGTTTTAGGCAGCGCTCTCAGATCGGGGATTATCAGCGGGATTCTCTGGCTCATTTGAGGGCTAATTTAGGGTTGTTAAATGGCCTTCGGTGGATTGGTGCGTGGCTATCTGCTATGCTCCAGAACCCCCCTCCCCACCGCAGCTCCACGTTCCCCCGAGCCGTCCACACGGAGCAGTGTGTCAACTGCTAATCAGGGCTCGGAACGCGCCCCAGCGCTCCCTCTCTCGGAAATGTCACATCATCTAATCCCGCTCTAATGAGCTCTCTGGTCCTCTCGACTCGAGCCGGCTCGGATTTAAAGAGGGCCTGACGTACAGATATACAGCCGTTCTGCTTTAAACACGTCAAATGTGCAGCGAATTGCTCCGTTCAAGCGTTCCGAGAAGAAGAAAAAAAAGCATTTTCCGTGGTGTTGTGCCCACACTGGACTATGAATAATGAAAACTTGACATGCATTCGTTACTTACGTCCCGCCGTAATGAGAAACGAAGGCGGCGGAGCGGCGCTCGGATATATATTGGAAAGCGGCCGCCATTCGAGGGCCGTGACGAATGGAAGCTCGCCTGTTCTCGCCTGCTACGTCCCCTTTTCGCTTTCGCCCGCACTTTCCGCCGTGCGTAATTGGCTTAGCTGCGAGTGTCACTGTGGCTTTGGGCCCAGATAATGGCTCCATTCTCATTACTGGACGGAACGGAACAAGCAGAACAGGAGCGAATGGGTGTCGGCCGTTTGTGGCCGTTACTCAAACTGTCATGTGACCTTTAATACCAGCAGTTTACTGAGGTCTACGCTAGTTACCAACAGATCGACATGATTGTGCGCCTGACTGCTTCCTCAATCTCTTCAACCAATCCATTTATCAGCCTTCTGAATAATTGTTAGTTCCAGGCTGGTTGAATTGAATATTGTTCCTGAGATTATTTCTCATACTTGCTATGAGACATTTGCATTTACATTTACGGCATTTACCAGACACCCTTATCTTATAATCATTAGTTACAGGGACAGTCCCCCCTGGAGACACTCAGGGTTAAGTGTCCTGGTAGTAAGTGGGATTTGAACCTGGGTCTTCTGGTAAATGCTGGAAATGTAAATGTCTGTAAATGAAATATTGTACGACTGGATTGCAACAGCGTTAACTTTTCATCAGCGTAGAAAAAGGAGGCTGTCCCAGCCCACTGGGTTTCAGCTCTACAGCGTGTCTTATTTAGGGTTCAGCTTGTGTGTGTTTAGGACTGTGGGGTTATAATGAGATTTTACATGTTCCTCCGCCACCACTGTGAGTTGTAGGGTCATGTTCTGATAAAGGGTCTGAAGCCAGGCTCTGTGTGTGTACCTGAGTAACTACAGCTCGTATTGAGAGTGATGTCTCAGAACGAAGCTGTAATGAGGTTCTGCAGAGATTCTCATTACAGGTTCTGAGAGAGGACGGGAAGCAGAAAGGCTGCATAAATCAAAGGAGGGAAAGTCTTTTTAGATATCATTAATAACCGAATCGCACTGCGCTGCCCCACAAATGAGGTTTTTGAAAAGCTGTGGAACTCCATTCAGTTTTTTTTTTTCACTTCCGGAATTGACCCTGGGACTCGGCACAATGTGCCCGTCTCCTGAAAAGCATTGTGGTCTGTGGTTTCTCTATCAGCTCCGTGGTGACGAGCTGAACTGGACGGATAATAGGACGGGGCGGTTCACTCGCGATTCCGACGAACGCCATGATATAGTGGCTCTCTGTAGAGATTCATTTCTACTCTACTGGAGGAGAGTTCATATCTCCATTACTACCTACCCACACTTGAAAGTTGTGTTTCATGATGGGGTTTCTCCCTGCTGAAGGCCAGACACTTGGCATCTCCACGCGCTTTGCTCCAGGGACTCAGAACAGTGTTTAAGTCGCGATTTCCGTCCGTCTGTCGCGAGCTTCGCTGACGATACCACAGTTGGTCTTCAACATGTTTTATCTTCTGCAATGAAAAAATGAACAAGTCTTCCCAGCTAAGGCCGGGCAAAACAATCATTTTTTACGAGCGAATCTAGTGATTCTATTTATGATGAATCGATTAGTCTAATGATTTGTTTTTCCTAATCGGTTCAAAAAAGCTGTTAAAGAAGCGGCCCCATAAGGTTGCTGGTTCGAATCCCGAATCTCAGGTCCACTGAGGTCCCCTTGATGAAGGTCCCGTCCCCAAATGCTGCTCCCCGGCCGCCTGTAATGGTGCCCACTGCTCACCAAGGGTCGATAGTCGATATTGTACAAGAAAAATAAGTCTTGTACATTTTTATCATATTATAATGTTTTATCACTTTAAAACGTATAATCACAGAAGTCTTATTGAGACTTGCGTGTAGTATAAGAACTCGAGCTATATTGGGTGGTAGTAGCCTAGTGGTTAACACACTCGCCTGTGAACCAGAAGAGCCAGGTTCAAATCCCACTTACTACCATTGTGTCCCTGAGCAAGACACTTAACCCTGAGTGTCTCCAGGGGGGGACTGTCCCTGTAACTACTGATTGTAAGTCGCTCTGGATAAGGCCGTCTGGTAAATGCTGTAAATGTAAAATGTAAATGAGCTGTGAACGTGTTATTTGTCTGGAACATGCGTGTAGTATAAGAAGTCGAGCTGTGAACGTGTTATTTGTCTAGAACATGCGTGTAGTATTAGAAGTCGAGCTGTGCATGTGTTATTTGTCGAGAACATGCGTGTAGTATTAGAAGTCGAGCTGTGAACGTCTTATTTGTTGAGAACGTGTGTTTAGTATCAGAAGTTGAGCTGTGAACGTGTTTTTTGTCTAGAACGTTTGTTTAGTATCAGAAGTCGAGCTGTGAACGTGTTTTTTGTCTAGAACGTGTGTTTAGTATCAGGAGTTGAGCTGTGAACGTGTTTTTTGACTAGAACATGCGTGTTATATCAGAAGCCGAGCTGTGAATGTGTTATTTGTCTAGAACATGCGTGTAATATTAGAAGTCGAGCT
>NC_041718.1:22471589-22537163 GCF_900700375.1 Denticeps clupeoides | reverse complement strand
TCATCTCTCCGCCCTGCCACGCCCTGCCCCGGTAAGAATGTGTCTCTCCACACCAGGACACAATCCTTGGTTTGAAGTCCCGCGGGCGGAGCCGTCCTCTGAACCTCGCCCCTCCCTCCCTCCGACGTCCGTCTATCTGTCAGCCGCGCCGGGCCCCGCCCACCGCAGCTGCGGGCGCCGCACAGACGGCCTCATTGTGGCCGCCGCCCGGCCCGCGTCTCTTAGCGCCCGGATCACACCTGCCACCTGCACAGGATGGCGGGCGAGAGAGTCCCTCGCTGTCATCGCTCGCCCGCCTGTCAGTGTGGAATGGCCGCCCCGGCGGGGGGGTTCCGGCCCTCAACGGCCGCCATTGTGGCGGTCGGCCCCGCCGCCCGTCACCTTTAATAAAAGCCGGAGCGCGGCGCTCAGGACAGGACGGGGACGGTACGGACGGGACGGTGGCGGCCTGACAGTGCGAGGACCGCGAGGGCGGCGTCCCTGTCACCGCCATGATTTATGAGCGCCTCTGCAGTGCAGGATATTGTTCCCTGACACTGACTGGTCTCTCAGCGGGCTGTCAGGGGACGTGGAGGGACGGGGGGAGGGTCCGCAGGTGAGTCGCGGTGATCAATCACCGGTGGCGCTGCCGCCGTTACTTAAATATTTCTGATTGATGAAAAGAGAGAGAGAGAGAGAGAGAGAGAGGATGGAGCGACCGTGACCACATGGTTCCCCTCAAGCCGAACCCCCCGCCCCAGCAGCGCCCCAGCAGCGCGGCTCAGCTTTCACTGTTCGCCACATCAGGATACAGGGCTGTTCAGGGATTCCGGTTTAAACAGAACTTCAGCTCCGTCTTGGTCAACAGCTCAACCGCAGGCCTGGCACGACCCCCACGCACAGCCCCCACGTCACAGCGGGGGAAGAAGGCAGAGGCGTCGACCCTAACGAACTCTCGCGCCGCGCCCCCCCCTCACCAATCACAGCTCCCGGAGAGGTCACATGACGTCCACCAGGAGAGCGATTTCCACCTTTAAACATGATACCTGGTTCCACAGCGCATTTACCAGACGCCCGTATCCAGAGCGACTTACAGTCAGTAGTTACAGGGACAGTCCCCCCCTGGAGACACTCAGGGACACGATGGTAGTAAGTGGGGTTTGAACCCGGGTCTTTGTGTGTCACTTGGTTGTACCTCCTCTTTTTCTCACATACTGCTGTGACGCTGGAATCCAGCGTTTCTGTAATCAGAATCATCCAGTACAGGAATTTGGTAGAAATCTTCGCACAAACGATTACGATAAGAAAGTTATTAATGAAAGAAAAAGGACAGGATTATATTTTACTCTCGGACCGGTGCCGACATTATAAAAGTGTTTGGCGTGTGGAATGCTGGGATTTTTGTGGATGTGCTACAGGTGAACCAGCCACGGCCATGATGACCCGAATCCGAGAGAATGAATCTGGGCGACTTTTCCCACCCGTTTCGCGGCAAAAACCCGCACCGTAGCACAAACATATAAAGCAGCGGCCATTGTGTGGCGTCCCTGTCCAGGCATCGGCGCGAACAGACATTGTCTTCGCTTTCCTCCAGCGCGCCACGCAGAATGATTATTGTGCGGCACACACAATATACGTGCGATATCACGGCGGCGAATAGAATGGGCTTGTTGTTGCGGCACAGGAAATGACTGGGCTTGACCTTGTGTGACCCTGCAGGGAAAGCTGTGACCCGCGGCTGGCCTCGGCCACCACGCCCCCGTTTGTCTCGGAGTGAGAGGTTTCTGGGCGTGGTCACCAGTTAAATGACATCATTTCACTTTAAACCGTGTTAGACATATTACGTACCTCGGTTTTAAACCGTAAACAAGAATAACGTTGACCTCTGACACCCAGTCAGTGTAAGGAGCTGTGTGTGGAGCATGAGTGCCCCCTTCAGGACAGTTCAACACACAAATAAAATAAATACAATTTCATTGACAACTGATTTTATTTCAAAATTGTTTTACTGCCACTTTAGTCTGAGGAGAACACATGAATCCCAACCTCACGCACAACCATTATTATATGAACGATGATGGGAAAAGAAAAAACACACAAACCTTGTAGAAAATGTACGAAAAACATATTCATATATGCAAAAAAAAAAAAAAAACTGCGGCCGAATTGGTCAGTGACAAACTCGTAAGAGCCCAGGGGTCACGGTTACTGCGAATGTCCTCAGACAAAAAAAAAAAAAAAAAAAAAAACGTAATGGTGCCGCGCTAGAACCCTCCCACCCCAAGTGGTGCTGCGGTGACCGACGTCACACAGGCCGAAACACAAAGGCACATGTGTGGTTGATGCACACGTGGGAGGGCGGGGCGGGGCGGGGCGGGGCCGTGAGGAGGGCATCGTTCTCGTGTCGGGAATTACAAGGCGTCCAGCAGGCCGTCGATGCGCGACACCAGCTCCAGCCTCCTGCCGGTCAGGCCCTTCTCGTTCTCGATGTACGCCTCCTTCTTCACCTTCCCTACCACCAAGCGCTCCGCCTCCTGGCAGGACGGCACGCCAGGTCCTTCACCTGGCCGTCCAGCTTCTGCAGCTCCGCCACCTGCAGCATCGTCAGTCTCAGATGAGTTCTCGGTAAAAAGTAGTTTTGAACTAAACCAAGTCCATGTCCACATGCAGCATCATCCATTCTACACACACATCAGAGCTCCGCACGCACCTTCTCAGCCAGGTCGGAGCCCTCAGCCTTCAGCCGGACCTGCAGGGAGTTGATGTCGTTGGTCAGGGCGCGGTGGCTGGTCTCCAGGGCCTTGCGGCCGCTGTTGAGGGCGCCGGAGTCGCGGGACTGCTTGTAGCGGTTCACCACCTCGTCCATGTGGCGGTACAGACCCAGCCGCTTGTTGACCAGGGTCAGCACCTGCTCCGTGATGGAGGCCACCTTCATCCGCACCTCCGCCGCCGGGTCCTGGCGGGGGACAGACAGACTTCCATAACGCGGGCGGAGATTGGGTAACGGCGGTCTGTAACAGAAGGGAGGGGCACCTTGGTGATGGAGAAGTCCATGCGTACGTAGATGATGACTGTGAAGAAGAGGATGTAGAAAGCTCCAACCACCAGCAGGGGCTCCTGCAGCATCAGGATTTTATTGAAGGTGTAATGGACCTGGCAGGGGGACATCGAACATTTGGTGAATAAATATGAAATTGAGGTAAATGAATGGACGGGGGACACGCTTACCACCATGTCCTGGATGTGCTGCTCCACCAGGTTCCTTTTGGTGGCCACAATCACTGGACGACCAAACGTGTCCAGATAGGTGTAGTGCAGCTGGTCAGGATCGCGGTCGATGTTGTACGGCGCGTCCATGTGAACGTTCCTGTCAAAACTCGGTTAGAAGCGGCGTCGCGGCGGTGAGGTATATTAGAAAAGGACAGGGCGTGTCCTCACCTCGCCCCCTCCGGCAGGACGATCTTCACCGTCAGGAGGTCGATAACCTGGTCATCGTAGACGTGGTCCAGCAGCCTCATCTTCAGGGCGTACTGGTCGCCTGCGGACCAACAGGACGGGTTATTTACCGCACGGGCGCGTATGAAGCAGCCGGCGGCGAGCGGGACGCGGCGCACCCAGAGCGTAGAGGTACTCGTAGCTGGGCAGGTTGTAGCCGATCAGGTAGTGGGTCTTCCAGCCCCCGAACAGGGGGAAGCGCGGCGCCCCTCACCTCCACGGAGTCCTCCAGGACCTGCAGGTGCGAGGTGGAGATGTTGCCGATCTCGTCGCGGTAGTACACGTCCTGGGCCGAGGCGGGCAGGATGGTCTGCAGGAGAAGAACCGGCGTTCAGAATTCAACCGTTACAAGAAGAGAAGGTGAGTGTTCGGAGACGAGTCCTGAGCTGGGACCTTGAAGGATTTGATGGAGGAGATGCCGCTGTCCGACTGCCTCTGGTAGTCGTAGCGTGAGAAGGGACCCTTCAGGTCGGCGCCGGTGTGCCGCAGGTCGATGGTCTCCTCCACGGCGATGTTGCCCCAGTGGGACACCTCGATGGTGCGCGTGATGCTGCTGATGGTCAGGAAGGGCGTGTTGTTCTCGTAGTGGATCTTCATCACGTCCTAAAGCAGAACGTGTCACAGGTTCACCAATGGACGAAATTAGAGCAGGAAAGGCTGCCGGACGGGAGGGGAGTAAAATGTCCACCTGGGTGAAGGGAGCCACGTCGCGGAATGGTCCGTACTCGATCATCTCGTCGTTCTTGCTGGGGTTGCCCAGCTTGGTGTAGGTCTCCACGTTCTTGGACGCCAGCCGGACGCGGCTGCTCTGGATGCGGGTGAGGTACGGAGAGTAGAGGTAATGGTTGCCCTGGAACACCACCAGCTGCCTCTCGGCTGCGTGATGTGGGGGGGAACGGCTTCAGCACGTGGGTCAGCACGGTCTCCACCTTCACCTGCAGCTTCCCGCCCGGCGCCAGGGCGGATGGCAGCTCCCACCTTGAAGAACTTCCCACTACAAACAGAGCACCAATTAGTCCACACTCATCCAAAGTAGCAACTCAGCTCTTTTTAAACTATCTGCTCTCACCTTTGACCTTTGACATTTGTCTCTGGTGAGCTCCAGCGTGCCATCTCTTCCTCCTCTTCACCTTTCAGCTGGACAGAGACCAGTACAGATGTAACGACTTTTACATCCTCGTCTAGAGCTGCTATAATTTATTACAAACATGAGGAACATCACGCCTGCACCCCGAAAATTACCTAAATACCAGTAAATAATAGTCTAATTTGAACCTTGTTCAGGGACAGAAGGGGACTTTCAGATTATGCTGGGAGACATCCCAGGGTGATAGTAGCCTAGTAGGTAACACACTCGCCTGTGAACCAGAAGACCCAGGTTCAAATCCCACTTACTGCCATCGTGTCCCTGAGCAAGACACTTAACCCTGAGTGTCTCCAGGGGGGGACTGTCCCTGTAACTACTGATTGTAGTCTGATAAAAGCTGCAAATGTAAGTGGGAGACGGTGCAGGTTGGGATGATGAGGGATAGGAATGCTTAGGTAATGTAATGTAGTGTAGGAAGCCTCTGGACGTTACGCGCCAGGAAGTGAGAAGGGGGCGTGGCTGCCTGCGCGGAGGCGGAAGTGGGTCCCGCGGGGAACGCTGACGTGTCGCCGGGTCGGTCCGAACCGAATAAACCAAATACAAAGCCGCAGCAGGAGGCGCTTTTTGATACTCACGGCCGCGCCGATGTAGGCCATGTGCGGCGCCATGCTCGGCCTCCAGGCCCACGGTTGAAGCTGTGCGCGCCGCGTCCCCCTCGTTGGCCAGCAGATCTCCGCCGTTGATCTTGGCCAGGTGGCGTGGTCAGTTCCACCGTGCGCTTCACCTCCTCGTTCACCAGGCCGCCGCCGGCCGGCCGCCGCGCAGGCGAGGAAGCCGCCGAGCAGCGCGACGTACGCGGGGACGACAGACGCAGCATTTCCGCCCTGATTCGTCTTCTTCTTTTATTCAAACTCACGCCGCTGCGAGAAGGCCGAACTATGGAGGCGAGGCGGGCAGACTGCGCATGCGCACCTAACCCGGAAGTCAGAATGATGACGCGCCATTCTTTCGTACGTCCGGTGACGCAACGTGGCGGGGGAGAATACATTATGACATTATTCATCTTTTTATTCTTGTCTAGAATAATAAAAGGGATGCATCTGCTGATTTTAAACTCATGATTGTGCCACACTTAATAACATTTTTCTGATTCACCACAAACACGAAAAGGGCACAGAAACAGCAAAACCTCGGGTCATTTTAACCATCCACAGGTAGGTAGGATCTACGTGTGAGCTGAATAAACGTCATTATACATTATTCACGCAATAAATACTCGATCGGAATTTTATGTTCTAGGCTTCACGCCATTCGAAGCCGACATGTTTACAACAACTACGCAGAGGGGCGTGGCCAACGTGGACATAGCAGCAGAGTTTCTAGATCGGTCTCCGCAGTCGCCAGGCCTGCTGCGGCGGCCGGGAAGCTGTAGCTCTGTGGCGGGAGCCGATTTCACATCCCGACCCTCAGCACGGACGCTGGCTGCTAGCACTCGGTTACGAGGACTTGTTTTTAGTAGAGTAGATGTAGAAGTAACGACGGAGGGTAAAGAAAGGGCCGGACAGGGCGGGTTAGTTCGTCTTTAGTGCTGGACCGCAGCGGCCGAGCCGGGTAACGTTACACCGGCACGACGTTTCATCATCAGAGGGTAAGAATTCCTCCAGTTCCACGCCTCCATGTCTCCCGTTTCACCACCACGTTTAAAACGGCGCCGTCGTACGTAGTTCGATTTCAGGGCGCTAATTCTCCTCCCGGCGCACGACTAGTTTCTGTTGACTCTGACTGTAACTAGTTGTCACGTCGCTGGCTAACCGAGCTGAGGTGGCGCTAGCTTCCCGGCTAAGCTAACAGCGATGTGTAATAGGCCGCTAGATTATTACACCGCCGGGGGACCATCCCGTTCCGCAAACAGACGAGTGGAGGACTCTTTATCTCAACCTACGTTCCTGTTATAACCGCACACAGCGACTTTTATTCCATGTACGAGGTCCAGGCCCGAGTGCGGAGCGGCTAGTTAGCATACAGGCTCGCCGCTGTCAGTGCGCGGTGGTTTTCTTCTATAAATGTGCGTATTAAGTCGTGCATCAGAAATGTATTTGCAGTGGCGGAGACCCGCGTCAGCGTGCAAAAAAGCCCGGCTCTGGTGTGGACGGGACTGTCGCGCCATGTGACCGGGATTTGGCGCCTGTCATGGGCTTCAGATTAGTCGCAAACTCCTTCATAAAAGCTACAGGACGGCATCAGATATTCCCTCCCGGGATTTGTAATGAATATTTCATTCCTTTTCCCCCACGAAATTCACGCTTTATGTAAGTAAACGTCTTTCTGGATGGAATCCGGTTCAGGGAAGCGTGCTGTCGGAGGAACATGTTGTGAGGATGTGGATGAAAGTGAAGTGATTCAAGGTGAAATGTGTCCTCTGTATGAAACCATCCCCCTTGGTGACTGTCACCTGGGCGGTTTGGGGTCAACCCACCGATCTTCACCTGCTGGGCCACCACTGCCCTGGTCTTTATTAAAAAGTCTAGTATGAAGTTCACGGCGGAGGAGGCCTGAGAGCATCGTGGTTAAAATGCTCTCATCATCCCCATCATCTTATCAGTCTTCTTGTACTCAGTGCTGATCAAGGCTAGTGAAGTTCTGATCAGGGATGGACAATGTTGAATGTCAAGCATCACTTTGGGTTTATCGTTGTTTACTTGTCTTTTTCTGATCGGGGACTTGCTGTTCCCCATATCAAATGTTCTCAGATGGATTTCCAGCATCGGCCTGTCCATCTGACGCCCCTCACACCCAACAGCCAATCACAGCCCAGCTGTCACCTGACTCCAGATTGACGTGACCGTGGGTTAATAATCTGTGAGGAAGTGTAGGGTTTATCTCCAGCCTGATGTGTGTGTGTGTGTCTTGTGACCCAGTGGTTTTCATATGGACCACATGACTGGTCTGAGAGAATATCAGCGCTGCACAAAGCGTTTATTCATCCAATAAGCAGCCAGGATGTTTCAGTGCGTTTCACAGCTGCTTTACATCCCAATTATGTTTATTTATAACCAAATGTATATAAGGTTAATTATGAATGATTGCTATTGATTAGTAGGGGTGTAAGAAAATATCGGTACAGCAAATTATCGCAATGTTTTACGTTGGTGATATTGCATCAATACAGGAAAACCAGATATATTAATATTTTTGTTGAGTCCACCGGGTGGTGCTGTTGAGCGTTTTCTTTAGTGAGGTCAGCGTGCAACTACAACCTCCACTCCTGTAGATGGCGCTGTACTGCTGGGCACTTTGCACAAATTAATAAATAAAAATCAGGTTCATCCAGTGATCTGCCAGTATATTTAAGATGTGCAATCAGAAGCCAATCAGAGAAGGGGAAGGGGGCGGGCCTTGGTCATGTTTCCCATACTGGTAACATCATGTACAGCACGTTTATAAAGCCAGAAAGGAATAAATGGTGCTGGGCTTGGATAGAGGGTTTCTGCTGAAGTGATTGTCCATTTTGAAAACACTGCAGCACACGGTGACACAACAAATGTCCTCTGTATTTAACCCAGGGAGGGGAGCAGTGTGTGGGGACAGAAACTTTGCTCAGTGGCACCTTGGCGGATCGGGATTCGAACCGGCAACCTTCCGATTACATGTTATAGTTGGGTCAGTGGTGTCCTGTCAGCAGGAGCCCCCTTTAATGGGAAGGTTGCAGGTTTGAGGTGCCACCGAGCAAAGCACCGTCCCCACACGCTGCTCCCCGGGCGCATGACATGGTGCCCACTGCTCACTCAGGGTGATGGTTAAATGCAGAGGACACGTTTCACCGTGACACCGTGTATCACAAGTGACAATCACTTCACTTTCATTCATACGAGCTTTTTATATATCTGTTTATGTGTTAAAAGTGTTGTGCAGCCCCACCCATGCCCATCTCCCGGGCGTGTCAGCCCTGCGTGTTTAGTGAGATCCTTGCCAATACACACTCCCCGATTGATTAGTTATTTTTCTTCGGCATGGAGTGGTCACTTGATTTGACTTGTTGTCTCTGCAGCTGTGACAGGATGACGTCCAGGAAGAAGGTCCTTCTCAAAGTCATCATCCTGGGAGACTCGGGGTGAGAGAACCGGAGATGGTGCCATCATGCACGTCCTAGTCTGAACTGTCTCCTGGGACTTTATCTCCTGCTCGTCTGATGAAACTGGTCTTTGTTCTCCGTTGCAGAGTCGGCAAGACGTCCCTGATGAATCAATACGTCAATAAGAAATTCAGTAATCAGTACAAAGCCACAATAGGAGCTGATTTCCTGACAAAAGAAGTGATGGTGGACGACCGGCTCGTCACAATGCAGGTCCACTTCTCACCTTTTCCTGCTGGATTATCCATTAAACACAGCAGAAATAAAACCGAATGTCCAACATGCCAAAAGAGTTGTCAGCAGTACAATGTTGTTCTCCATCTGTAGATCTTTATTTAGACCTTCACCGACCTTCAGTTCTTCCACAACATCTCCACATATCAACATTATTACCACCTTCACTGAAAACGTGTTCTGGGTGCTAATGTCCATGTTATCGTCAGCTCTGACGGCGTCTCTGCGGCGTTCCTGTCTTTCAGATCTGGGACACAGCAGGCCAGGAGCGATTCCAGTCGCTGGGCGTGGCCTTCTACCGCGGCGCCGACTGCTGCGTGTTGGTGTTCGATGTCACCGCTCAAAACACCTTCAAGACGCTGGACAGCTGGAGGGACGAGTTCCTGATCCAGGCCAGTCCCCGCGACCCAGAAAACTTCCCGTTCGTGGTGCTTGGCAACAAAATCGACCTGGAAAACCGGCAGGTGGGGATGAAAAGCGCGGAACCTCCGGTTCTGTGAGTAGCGGCGCGGGTAATAAACGCCTC
Organism: Denticeps clupeoides; assembly: GCF_900700375.1. Classification (NCBI taxonomy): domain Eukaryota; kingdom Metazoa; phylum Chordata; class Actinopteri; order Clupeiformes; family Denticipitidae; genus Denticeps; species Denticeps clupeoides. Next base: position 22,527,710 of record NC_041718.1, on the reverse strand, counting down.
GTGCCTTGCAGGTGACCACCAAACGCGCGCAGGTTTGGTGCCAGAGTAAGAACAACATCCCGTACTTCGAGACCAGCGCCAAGGAGGCCATCAACGTGGAGCAGGCCTTCCAGACCATCGCCCGCAACGCCCCTCAAACAGGTACGGAGCCGGGGCGCCGCAGCCGGACGCCGGGGCGCCGCCCCCCTGCCTTCACCCGCCTCCTTTCTCCCGGCAGGAGACCGAGGTGGAGCTGTACAACGAGTTCCCGGAGCCCATCAAACTGGACAGGATGGAGCGGCAAAAGGCGTCACAAGAGTCGTGCAACTGCTGAGGGTCCAGGACGCCCGCCCCGCCCCGCCCGGCCCCGCCCCCCGCGTCCTCACATCCACAAGAAGAACACAGAAGTAACGTCGTCGTCTGTCACACGCGGAACACTTTAACGGGATTCAGTGCTAATGAAGATGTAGAAGATCAGGATTGAAAGGTTAATGATGTGATGTGTGTGTCTCCTGCTTCGGTTTTTTTTTTTTTTTTTTTTTTTTTTGCCACATCAGAACCATTAACAATTCGCCGCAGACCTGCAGCTCGCATGAAGCAGGTGGGCGTGGCAGCGTGGGCAGGTTCCTGTGACCGAACGCGTCACTTCTAACACTTAAGGTCCAAATGACCCACAAGTCCAAGATGACATCACTCATCCGCAGACTCAGATAGCCAATGGGGAGTGGAGGGAGGGGACTAGAACTCGTCTTTTAATCGTCTGCCTCCATGTTGCCGGACTCGTATCACGTCCACCTGCTTCACCGCTCGCTCAGATTGGCGGAAAACACCAACGTCGTCGCCATCCGGATCTTTTACTGTCGGTTTATTATTACTAATTATTATTATTATTATTATTATTATTACTGGAAACAATCACTTGACGATAAGAAAATAGGGAAACTAAACCTTCCGCATGGTGTGTTTGGAAAAGAAATAAAATGTTGTTGAATAAGTGAAAGTTGTGGTTCTTCTCCTAAAGTGAAGTGATGCACAGCACACGGTGCACACGGTGAAACGTGTCCTCTGTATTTAACCATCACCCTTGGTGACAGTGGGCACCATGACAGGCGTGTGTGGGGACGGGACCTTCATCAAGGGGACCTCAGTGGCACCGTGGCAGGTCGGGATTTGAACCGGCGACCTTCTGATTACGGGTCCACTTCCTCAACCGCTAGATCACCGCTGCCTAGTGGCTGTTCCACTGTTCTTCAGCATGTTATGAAATATTTGAGAAATGTGCAAATCCACACATGAAAATTAAGCATTTTTAATTTCACTTTAACGTGTCACAAATATAAAAGCCGAGCAGCTGGTCTGAGGTTCACGGCGACTTGCCGCCTTGGAGCCACCGCTGGATGAGCCCGGCTGGTGTGGCCCGTTTCGGGGGCGTGGCCTGTTCAGCCTGCTGGAGATCCTCCGGTTCCTTCCTCTTCAGCCACTTCATCATCATCCTGCTGCTCGCCGAGGTGTCCGGCGTCTGGACGGGGGGGGAGCGTGAGTTTCCGTTAAAACCACGACAACGCATCACGTAGCCTAGCGGGTAACACACTCGCCTATGAACCAGAAGACTAGAGTCACAGGTTCAAATCCCACTTACCACCATTGTGTCCCTGAGCAAGACACTTAACCCTAAAATTGCTCCAGGGGGGGACTGTCCCTGTCACTACTGATTGTAAGTCGCTCTGGATAAGGGCGTCTGGTAAATGCTGGAAATGTACCGGCGTTTTTGGACGGAGGTGAATTCATTTCGAGGTGAGCAGGTGTGCGCCGCACCTTTTTGTGTCCAGTATCGGCGGGCTGAATGCACTCTGCCGAGTCGTTGCGGGAATTGTTCACAAATGGGGAAACGGGGTGAAAGGTCAAGCAGTTCTTGGGCGTCAGCAGGTGAAGTGCTTCCAGGGAGGGCACCTCGCCGAAGTCCAGCCAGCGCCGGACCTCCTCTTCTCCGTCCAGCACCGCCGGCATCCTGCCGCACAATTCACATTCTAGTAAACGATGGTTAAAACGTGTACGAGCTGGGCGGGTCGTACCGGTCGTGGATGCTCTGCAGGTCACTGGAGGCCTGGACCGTGATGACGGTGTAGGTGTAGAGCACCTCGCCGCCTGAGGGAGGAGTCCAGCGGTCAAACAGGCCGGCGATGGTCAGCAGCCGCCACCCGGTCCATCCACCGCCGTCCTGAATGGGGAATATCGGTCAGCAGCAGGCATTTTCACGGTCAGGCGGGGTTCACCGCACCTCACCTTCTGGTCTTCGCTGGTGGAGACGGAGCTCTGCTCCTGGGGAAAGTAGATGAAGAAGGGCTGCTTGTCCTTCTCCTGCCTCCTCCACTCGTAGAAGCCATCGGCTAGAACCACGCAGCGCTGTCCCCTGAGCAGCGGATCCTGACACACAAACACACACCTGGTGGTGAAGCGCTCAGGCTCCAGGCCTGGAGGAGCTGGAGGAGCAGCTGGAGCAGGTACCTTGTAGGACTTCTTCTCCAGCAGGCCCTCGCCGCGGCAGTTGCTGGTGCTGAACTGCATTTTGCTGGGGTCGCTCTCTCGGAACCACGACGGGACCAGACCCCAGCGCATCGCGGCCAGGACGCACTCGTCCGTGGGAGCGTCCTGCAGGGAGACCCCGTTAAAGCCGCGTCTCCATCAGAGCCGCCTCCATCAGTACCTGCGCTCCCGGCGTCACCTTCTGGAAGTGGCTGCGGGACAGCAGCACGGGGCTGAAGGACTGGGGGCTCTTGTTGTAGGAAGGCCGGGTACTTGTCCGCGTCCCCGTCCCTCCACTGCGGCCGCCGGCGGGACCCTTCGCGGTCCCCGGTACCTGGCGGCCCGGCTCACCTCCCCCGGCGCCAACGTGCAAGCGGTCCGGCCGCACATCTTCCGGACTGCGGTCACGTCGTCTCGCCAATATTATTATTTCGCGATTTGACGTTACGTTATTTAAGTACCGTTAACCAGCTAGTTTAAATTAGCTAAAGCAGCGCTTCAGTGAGATGAGCTGGTTGTCGTTTCGCAGCGAAATAGGTTAAATAAAACCATTTATCGGCGTAAGACGGCACTTCCGGTGGTAACGCGGAAGTAAAAGTCCCGCTACGGAAACGACAGCAGCGTTCGTTCATTCGGTTCAAAACTGCAGCTTGACTCGTTCATTCAGTCGCAGAAATGAGAGCCTCGTTCGTTCATTCGGTTCAAAACTGCAGCTTGATTCGTTCATTCATTCGCAGAAATGAGAGCCTCGTTCCTTCATTCGGTTCAAAACTGCAGCTTGATTCGTTCATTCAGTCGCAGAAATGAGAGCCTCGTTCGTTCATTCGGTTCAAAACTGCAGCTTGATTCGTTCATTCAGTCGCAGAAATGAGAGCCTCGTTCCTTCATTCGGTTCAAAACTGCAGCTTGATTCGTTCATTCAGTCGCAGAAATGAGAGCCTCGTTCGTTCATTCGGTTCAAAACTGCAGCTTGATTCGTTCATTCATTCGCAGAATGAGAGCCTCGTTCCTTCATTCGGTTACAGATCCTACAACGTTTTAATATTTCAACTGACCATGAGTTGGGATGCTGAAACACGCATGAGCTTTATGGTACTACAATACAGAACCCTTGGCATTAATAAATCAGACACTTAAATACAACATGAAGAGAAACTGTACATCACAATGCTGTTTACTTATGATCGTATTAAAATGATCCAATAGTATTAAAACTAAAAAGATGTAACCATGCATGTTTATTCAATGCTGAATTATTTTTTGGTGTTTTTATGCATGAATGCTGGTATTTAGTTGCATCTGGGCGTTCTTACAAAAAGGCAAATCATGGTAAATGATTGGCACCCAAGGGTGGCAGCATCTGGCATCAGTCACAGTAGTGTCATTTCACTGGCAGGTGGTTTATTCAGTGTAAGACAAGCAGCAGGTCATCCATCCAGCAGCTTCAGAATGCTCTCACGCTCCTTCAGGGCCTTCCAGGCCTGGTCCTTCTCCTTCTTTGTGGGCGTGCGTTTCTTCTGCCTGGCAGCCATGATGCGCCGGAAGACCTCCATCACTTCGAGATCTGCCACCCCGAACTCTCCGTCGAAGCTCCTGTTTGCGCATCTCCTCTCGAGCCCCACCTGCGTAATGGACAAAATAAATTCACATTCCAGAATCAGATGTTCTGATGAAATTCACATCATGATATCTCACCGGAGAAGCTCTTGTTTGCGGGCGCGGTTATGGCCGCTCAGGGCCTTCAGTTCCGCTTTGCCTCTTCTGCAACTCTGCAAGCACCTCGTCTTCAGACTCACCAGCGCCCCCCTGGCGCTCTTCAGAGTCCAGGAGACCCTGTGACACCAGTTCCTCTTAATCCTCGCTTCCAGGGACCGAGTGTGTGGAACACTGCAGGAACGCACAACATGCGGTAAAATTTACCAGAACAAGGCACACGGTGGATGTCTGGGGCTGATGTGGAGGACTTCACCTGAAAGCCTTGCCCTGACTGCGCGGGCGACGTTGCCGGCCCCATCATCCTCCCTGGTGAATGTCCGGAATGGGGGGAATCTTCCATGGGCGATATGATGTTCTCCTGCAAACAACACGGCCGTTACTCCAGGGGCCTGGTTACAGCTGAAGATACAGGTCCGTCCTGGCCCAACATCTGACCTCAACCAGTGCTTGTAACAGGCGTTGGGTCAGAGGGCCAAAGGGACAGCCATCTTCTGGAGGTTCGTGCTGGGCCTCCGACTTTTTGAGCAGGGCATCCACATCTGCAAAAATAGAATAATTTTCCTGGCCCTCATGACCTTTAACCCATGTAAAAGTGTCAGAATAACCCGTGGAAGTCACCCTTGGCGTCCAGCTCTGAAAGGGGTCCCATCATGCTCTTCTTCTTGTCGTTGGCCCTGGCTCCTTCCCTCTGTTCCTCCAGCAGGTCCTCCTGCGCCCAGCGCTGAGAATAATGCTTCCCCAAGGCAGGGATCTGGCAACACAGGAACCAGTCGGTTAAACCAGCCCGCCGCTCGTCTGTGAACGGCGCGACTTTATAAAATAAAGCAGCACCTTATGATATTCAGCCTCATCATCTGGGGGCTTGAGGAGTTCCTCGAGAACCTGAATCTCTTCGTTTGTGATGTCAGCACAGTATGGCTCTACTGAGGCCCAAAATCTGAAACACACAATTTACATTTACAGCATTTACGAGACGCCCTTATCCAGAGCGACTTACAGTCAGTAGTGACAGGGACAGTCCCCCCCCCGGAGACACTCAGGGTTAAGTGTCCTGCTCAGGGACACGATGGTAGTAAGTGGGGTTTGAACCCGGGTCGTCTGGTTCATAGGCGAGTTAGAAGTTACCACCCTATTAGAAGTTAGCAGTAATCCATCTGTGCGTAATGATCCTGCTTTTTACCTGTTGGGAGCGTCGTTTTTGGGGTTGCGTGGGAGCTGCTTTTTACCTGTTGGGAGCGTCGTTTTTGGGGTTGCGTGGGAGCTGCTTTTTACCTGTTGGGAGCGTCGTTTTTGGGGTTGCGTGGGAGCTGCTTTTTACCTGTTGGGAGCGTCGTTTTTGGGGTTGCGTGGGAGCTCCTGTGGGTCCTCGCCGTACTCTGGGACTTTGGGCTGCAGGTTTTTGGATTTGGGCCGGCCAGGTCCAGGTCCGGCCCGTGGCTGCCCTCCCATCCAGCTTCTGCTTCTTGGGCCTTGAATGTCGCGACGTGACGGACAGGTCCGAGTCCTTCGGCTTGGGGAACCTCTTGTCCCCCTTCTTGTCCTGCCAGTCCGTGAGAATCTGGGGAGACGAGAAGACAGCCGAGCGGCGTCAGTCAGGCGGCCACACCGACGGCCAGTGGAACAACGAAAGCCCCTCCTCACCCTGCCTCTGCTCCTCCAGAGCTCGGAGACGCCGGTTCGCGGAGGACAGCAGCGTCTCCAGCTCCAGCTGCAGTGGTGTCCAGCTCCTCGATCCCCGATCCCATCGTCCTCCGACAGGCCGAGGACGCCGTGTAAGCGCGGCACCACACCTTCACATGCTCCACGGGCTGAAGTCTTAGTAATTGAGTGGCGGGGCAGTCCTGCAACTCAGTCATGTGTCCCTCGGCCTGCTGAACCGGGCTGGACAGCAGAGTTTCTGTCACAATATGAGGAATGTGAGCGAATTCCTGAGAGCACGTACACGCCAGTCCCGGTTTAATTTGGCACCGCGGTATTTACCTCAGAGAAGGGGCCATCCATTACCGCCGATACCATCTGAGGATGGGCGGGGGGGCGGACATGAACCACCAGCCCCGGCGTCACATGTCCACACATAGGGATGTGAAACGCTGACGGAATCCAGCACGTACAGTCCAAATATGAACTCGGGGGGTCGTTTCAAACATACAGTTAAAAGCATAATATTCATTTGTTCGGGCAGGCGCACCCCTGTGTATTTTAAGTAATGGTCCCGTCTACGCACTGACGGCAAGTGAACGTTGTACAAGCTCGGCAATGTTTATTAGAATTATTCGTAGCTGCACAAAAATAAAAATGTTTATGGCCTGCCCTTTATACAGAATATTTTGTCAGACTTTAGTATTTTGATAGGTTGTAATATTGTAAAGTTGGTTACACGGTATTTTGCCGTGTTGTCGCCCTCATCGTCCCTCCACTGTATATTAATATAAATAGACATGATATATATTATTTTATATATATGTACGTGTTCATAGAGTCATGATTTAGGATGAAAGGTAGGAAAATGAGTGGATAAGATGGCGGGGTGGCAGGACTACGTCCATCTTCACCATCAAGCGATTGGCTGCCTGCGGGTAGTGGGCGTGGCCCGGAGCTGCGGGCGTGGCATGAACACTTCCGTCTTCTACGTTGAATACTGAAAATGGTGAGGGTCTCACATTATTCCCATATTCTGCTTGTTCTTTTTGAATTCGTAACGTGATGAAAATGCAGCCTTCGTGTCGATAACGCGCAGCGAGTCGTTTTCTGTTTCTCCGAAAAGTGACATTAGATGGTGAGAGGCGCGCCTAACCCGAGGTGATGTGATGTCGTGTCTCTCCAGACAGCCAACTCTGCGGCCCTACCTGAACGCGGTGCGGGCGACCCTGCAGGCGGCCCTGTGTCTTGAGAACTTCTCCTCCCAAGTGGGTCGAGCGCCACAACAAGCCGGAGGTGGAGGTCAGGTGAGCAGTGTCTCCTGGGGAACTGTCCTGTCCTGTCCTGTCCCTGTCACTACTCTGCTTGCAGCTCATCTTTCGATATCTCTGCTTGCAGGAGCAGTAAAGAGCTGCTGCTGCAGCCGGTGGTGATCAGTCGTAATGAGAAGGAGAAGGTCCTGATCGAGGGGCTCCATCAATTCAGTGCGAGTCAGCATCGCCGTCAAGCAGGTACGAGCTGTCCAGCCTTCTCTAGTCTGGATGTGACTGGTACTAGTAGTGACCAGGTTGGTGGTAGTAGCCTAGCGGGTTACACACTTGCCTGTGAACCAGAAGACCCAGGTTCAAATCCCACTTACTACCATCGTGTCCCTCAACAAGACACTTAACCCTGAGTGTCTCCAGGGGGGACTGTCCCTGTAACTACAGATTGTAAGTCGCTCTGAATAAGGTCGTCTGGTAAATGCTCACATAACATATTGTCCTCACAGGCAGATGAGATCGAGAAGATCCTGTGCCATAAGTTCATGCGCTTCATGATGATGAGAGCTGAAAACTTCTTCATCTTGAGGAGGAAGCCGGTTGATGTGAGTAAAATAATTGCTTAAAATAACTGCAAACCAGGAAGATAAAATACACAAGCACCTCCTTTTATTCTCACCAGGGTTACGACATCAGCTTCCTCATCACCAACTTCCACACAGAGCAGATGTACAAGCACAAGCTGGTGGACTTTGTCATTCACTTCATGGAGGAGATCGACAAAGAGATCAGTGAGATGAAGTTGTCGGTGAATGCCCGAGCTCGTATCGTCGCGGAGGAGTTCCTGAAAAATGTACTGCACACATCATGTTTTATTCATGTTCATGTTTTAAACTAAGATGCCCATAATTATGTGTTCTTGTCTTTCAGTTCTGAGGACGTGTGTTCTTACACCAACCAGCCAACATGGTCAGCGGGTTTAAGACTGATCAGGAAGAGCAAGAAAGCCGAACCACGAGACCAACTTGCTCCCTTCGCCTGCAGGAGGTTCCTGTGTCTCTAAACGTTCATTTCTGTACATAATAAACGAGCAAATAATATCACACTCGCCCAGAACCGCGCTGAGGAACAAGGCAGGTCCTTCAAGTCACCTTACGTTCCTACGGCCACACGGACCAACTGAATTATTAACTTTTTAACAGTAATTAGATTCTAGCAGCCATCATCACGATCGAAAAAAAGTTTATATTTTGACTTGTTTAAGATATTCAATATAACAATAATTAAAAAACCCACATCAGTGTAATTGTTCCTTTTTCTATACACTCACGTCTACTGTTGTCATTTTCAGTTGTATTTCTTTTCATAAAGAATAATAGAGCGAGGAATCAGATTTTATGAAGACACACGACACTGCTGCCATTCATTTTATTCATATCTTTACAAACTCAGCAGATAACCAGTTACTTACAAGATGAAACTAACATTTGAATATTTCAACCAGGTCTGATTCCATTAAACATGAATGATTTTTATCAAAATACTTTACTTTACTTGGAAGGCACTTTGATCCAAGAGCTAGACACCAGCAATTCTCATTCGTCCCTCCAAAAAGGAACAACCCATTTTAGAAAATGGTATTTTTAATATCGGAATAAAATATTTCCACAAATAGTCACATACATGTTCCTGATTATTCCTTGTTCCTCAAAAAGATTGTGAGTTACACAAACTAAGAGCCCTGATAAGGCCTAACTTGTCAAGAATAGAACATGCTGGGAATTGTTAAGTGCTAGAATTATTTTTTTTTGTGTGTGTGTGTGTTGGATTCGTCTGAAATACTTTTTGAACAAGTGGGTTTTCAACTGCTTTTTAAAGGTGGTAGTAGTCCCGACTAGTGGAATGGAGCAGGACAAGTTGTTCCACCAGCCAGGGACAACAAAGGAGAACAGAGTGGATTGGTGTCGGGGAGACCCCGTGAAAAGGGAATTTTTCGTTTGCAAGTCTGAGAGGACGTGCGGGAGTGTAGCTGGCTAAATAACTAAATAAATAACCACTTTCTTCAAAGTACTTTTATTGAAACAACGTTACAACTTTTAACTGTTAGAGCTTGCGCACGGTGACACGTGTCCTCTGTATTTAAGAGGGCAGTGGTGGCCTAGCAGTTAAGGAAGAGCCCCCGTAATCAGAAGGTTGCCGGTTCAAATCCAAGGTGCGACTGAGGTGCCACTGAGCAAAGCACCGTCCCCACACACTGCTCCCCGGGCGCCTGTCATGGCTGCCCACTGCTCACTCAGGGTGATGGGTTAAATGCAGAGGACAAATTCCACTGTGTGCACCGTGTGCTGTGCTGCTGTGTATCACATGTGACAATCACTTCACTTTCACTTTAACGTCACCCTTGGTGAGCAGTGGGCAGCCATGACAGGCAAAATAAATAAATGTGTCCCTCCAAAAAGGGACAACCCATTTAGACATTTTTAATATTGGAATAAAATATTTCCACAAATACATGTTCCTGATAATTCCTCAAAAAAAGACCAGACTGTAGATGAGTAGAAATGATGCTGAACCATCGTGTTCCACTGAGGACCCAGGGCAGCATCATCCACAACTTCTCTTCTTCTCTCACAAACACGTCACCACAGATACCACCCAGACCAGACCAGGCGTCCAAGGTCAGATGGGAGCGTCCCAGAAGAGAGTTAGTGCAGGTTGGTCAGATGGACCTCTAGTCAACTGAATGTTCCAGAAAATGGTTAAATACGAAACATGGTGACAAGACAAAACTACTTTATGGCCTTTTCTGTAATGTAAATGTTCACTGATTTTTTATTTATTTATTTTTTAAGGTGAAGTGATTGTCACATGTGATACACAGCAGCACAGCACACAATGCACACAGTGAAAATTGTCCTCTGCATTTAACCCACCACCCTGAGTGAGCAGTAGGCAGCCATGACCATGGTTACAAAATGGAGTCTAGATTATAATAATATTTATATATACAGTAGAGGCCAAAGGTTTGGAGACACCTTCTCATTCAACGTGTTTTCTGTATTTTCATGACCATTTATGTTGGTAGATTCTCACTGAAGGCATCAAAACTGAGAACATATGTGGAGTTATGTACTGTATATAATATGAAGCTTTGTGCACAGACAGTGAAAGTGAAGTGATTGTCATTGTGAAACACAGTGAATTGTGTCCTCTGTATTCAACCCATCCTCTGAGGGAGCAGCGAGAAACCTTACTGGCCCCAAAACAGAAAGAATTCATAATTCAGGACCCACATCCATATTTATTTCATCATCATTGACAGAAATCATGAAGATATGAAAATGTACTTTACAATAGTAGGTTAAAGAAATATGAACCTTATCAGACATTATTCATTTCCACCAATAAACATTAATAAAGGGGATTCTGGCCCGATCTCCATTCTCTCGCTCTGCTGCAGCAGAATGACCGAGAGATGACACGCCTGGCACCCAGACAGCCGGGCGAATCGTTAAACTGGATTCCAGTTAATCACCACAACTTTACTCCAGATCACAGGTGAGCCGGGACCGTCTTCAGAGCCTCGTCTGCCATCCGAGAGACATCAACGTTCTGTACCAATGACAAAAAGATGGCGTCAGCCAGTCCAGTGTGGCGCCGCGTGGGGGCGTGGTAATGAAACGTACCTCAGGCTTGTCCCTGTGGGTGTTCACCGCATCCACTTTTAAGCAGACGGACTCCACCTTACAAGCCTGTGGAGGGAAACGGAAGACAAGATCAAGCAGCTGCTACAGAACATCCTGTTCTTCAAGGGGAAACATCTCGAGTGCAGCTTTACCGTAGGCCACGGGCGTGAGTTTCAGAACCGCGTGCAAAGGACACTTGAGATACGGAAGCTCCTCTGGGGGGACAGGAAATAAGAACGTTAATTCAAAACAAACCCATGGCCCTGTTGTGGAGCATCTGGGGCTGCATGGTGCACACTGTACGTTTCAGGAATCCAGAAAACATATAAATGACGAGAACTTCATGCAACTCTAATGAATGATGCAGACCAGCAGACTTGTCCAGGAAGTAGGCCAGCAGGCAGCGCATGACGGCCTGGTGACAGATGACCAGGACATTCTCCTGGCGCTCCAGCTCCATGATGACCGGCTCCAGCCGCTGCACCAGGTCCTCGTACGACTGCAGCAGGACGAGAAACAAGCTGGGACCCGTCTGTCTACAACAGGGGTGGGCAAACTATGGCCCGCGGGCCACATCCGGACCGTCGGTCATTTTATTCTGGAACATTATTTCAGGAATTCTGAACCAAAGTCATAATTATGACTGCTCTCATTTCAGTGCATCCTGTAATGCCTGGCGTTCCACCAGGTGGCGCATTAGGCACAGATGGTGTTTTTACACCGATTTGCACGGTAAATCACGTGTCACAGTCAAGTCACGTGACTATGTTAATAAATGTATTCTACATGTCATCTTGACAAAGTAAAAGACCTGTGTGTATGCAGATAAGATATTGTACAAGATGGTAGCCAATTTTTTACTTACTGACTGGGCTACTAGCACCCTGGAGATGCCCACCTACACTAAACTGAGTTTAACCCCCATATAACACACATCTCAACATGCAACACTCGACTATTTACATCCAGTCAGCTCATTTCCGGATCTGAAGGCTGATCAGGAACACAGTTCCCACTAAAAGTGAATATTAACAATGTAAATATTAACACTGTAATGCCCTTTTTTATGTTTATGTCTGCATCCGGTGCTGGCCCGGCCCGTCTGACAAATTTTAAAAGTCAATGTGGCCCCTGAGCTTAAAAGTTTGGCATCCCTGGTTTACACACATCACATGAAAAATGAGGTTCTGACCAATTAATAATTATTCAGATTACTGTAAATGGTGACATTTAGAAATTTGAAGGCATGACTTTAATAGTCTTTAAAATGCCAAATTCCCTCCCAGCTGCTGCCAGACCGAAGAAGTAAAACTGGAGTCAGCCAGCCAGTGTGGACTCACCTCGCCTTTAGGATATCGGTACCGATATTTGTCTTGGTCCCGCAGGGCGAACTCCAGAGGGTAATGTTCCTGGATCTCCTCGTACATCATCTCTTCACAGACACCCTACAATTAGAGGAAGACCAGATTCCAGAAGGCGGACAGACATGAGGAAAGGGCGGAGAGAGAAACTCACTGCATCGATCTCATTCAGCGCCTTCCACTGTTCGTACGGGACGTGCAGAGATTCGGCCGTCTGGATGGTCCTCTTCATCTGACTGGTCCATACCTTCAGGTCGCTGATGTTCTGCTCCTCAATGAAGCACCGTAAGCATTTGGCGAACTGGCCGGTGTGAGATAACCCAGACTGGTGAGGAGGATTCATCCTGGATGAAGAGTTTTGTGGATTAAATTGTGAACCAACCTCCTTCCCTCTGGAGGACAGGCCAGAGTCCCCACCGATGCGGCCCTTCAGGTTCAGCTCGCTCTCCCCATGTCGGCACAGGTAGATGGAGCGGGGCGTGATGTGGATGTTCATGAGGTAGTACACGATGCGGCTCTGCACGTGGTCCAGCACCCGGTTGACCAGGTAGCGGCTGCCCACGTCAATGATCTTGATGTAGGAGAGCTCCCTGCGCCAGAGACAAAAAAAAAAAAAGGAATTTGAAATGTGTTACATGAACCAGAGAAAATGTCCGAGTCCGGCCGTCATAACTCTCCTCCACAAATCACACCATGCAGCAGCTCACCGGTCCAGAACCTCGTCTAGGGTCTGATAGGAGTTCTCATAGCACTTGATCCTCTTCATGAAGTCCTCCACAGCCTCGTCAGAATTGCAGTGGGTGTAGTCTGGACTCCCCAGCTTCACTTGCTGAGGGAGCCGGACGGGGAAAAAAAAAGAAGCGAGAACCAAGAAAAAGAAGCGAAGGGGAGCTGTTATGCTGATTTTGTTGGTGAATAACAAGTACAACTTCCTCAAAAAATAAAGGGAACACAAGATGGAGGTCCATGGAGGTCTGGATTTGGAGTCACACTCAAAATTAAAGTGGAAAAACACACTACAGGCTGATCCAACTTTGATATAATAAGTTTAAAACAAGTCGAAGTGAGGTTCAGCAGTGTGTGGGGCGTCCACGTGCCTGTACATGGCGTTGGTGGATGATGTCCCAGATGTGCTCAGTTAAATTCAGGTCTGGGGAACGGGCGGGACAGTCCATCAGTACTTCGTCCTGCAGGAACTACTGACACTCCAGACACATGAGGTCTAGTTTTTATCTCGCATTAGGAAGAACCAGGACCAACCGTACCAGCATATGGTCTCACAATGAGTCTGAGGATCTCATCTCGGTACCTAATGGCTTTCAGGCTTCCTCTGGTGAGCACGTGGAGTGAAGAGTTAACACCAACCCGGTCATGCTGGAGGATGTTGCAGGCAGCAGAACGTTCTCCACACCGTCTCCACTCTGTCACATGTGCTGAGTGTGAACCTGCTTTCATCTGTGAAGAGCACAGGGCGCCAGTGGCGAATTTGCCAATCTTGGTGTTCTCTGGCAAATGCCAAACGTGCTGCACGGTGTTGGGCTGTAAGCACAACCCCCACCTGTGGACGTCGGGCCCTCGTACCACCCTCTGTTTCTAACCGTTTGGGCAGACACATGCACAGTAGGACAGTGGTGGTCTAGCGGGTAAGGAAGAGGACCCGTTATTGGAAGGTTGCCGGTTCGGATCCAGAGCTGCTGAGGTGCCACTGAGCAAAGCACCGTCCCCACACGCTGCTTCCCGGGCGCCTGTCATGGCACCTGCTCGCATTGATGTTCCATCCAGGATGAGCTGCACTACCTGAGCCACTTGTGTGGGTTGTAGTCTCCGTCTCATGCTACCACCAGAGTGAAAGCACCGCCAGCATTCAAAAGTGACCAAAACATCAGCCAGAAAGCCCAGGAAGTGAGAAGTGGTCTGTGGTCACCACCTGCAGGACCACGCCTTTAAGGCCAGTGGTTAAGGAAGCGGCCCCGTAATCAGGTTGCCGGTTCGAATCCCGATCCGCCAAGGTGCCACTGAGCAAAGCACCGTCCCCACACACTGCTCCCCGGGCGCCTGTCATGGTGCCCACTGCTCACTCAGGGTGATGGTCAAATGCAGAGGACAAATTTCACTGTGTGCACCGTGTGCTGTGCTGCTGTGAATCAGTTTGTTTTCACAGGAGTGTGATTGACTTGGAGGTACATTCTGTTGTTTAAATGTTCCCCTTTATTTTTTGGAGCGGTGACGTGACTTTCCGGTCAAAATGAGTGACTTACCACAATGTTTTCCGCAATGACGTCCGGGTCTTCACACACCAACTCCACAAAAAACACCTGCGAGACGACAGCAGCGCATCAGTGGAGGAGCGATGAAGTAAAACCAACCCTGCAGAGCGCAGCACCTTAAAGCCGTTCTGTTCTGCAAACTGGACGATGATGTCCCTCCGCTCGCGGGTCGTGTTCGTAGCGTCGAAGACCTGGTGAAAGAGCAGCGGCCACGTGGTGTTACACTTCAAACACCAGCAAATACCAGAACCTGGAGAAAAATGTCGAATCGAGGGCCGAGGAGCAAGAAACAAAAAGGATCGTGTTTTCATATTTTAACAGCACATGGAGGAAGGTTTTCATTTCAAAAAAACTTCTTCTGTGCGTTTGGTTTTCGTGTAATAACTCATTTCATCCGTAAATCTCATAATCACCCAAAACACCCGTCTGCTTCTCAGCCCTCCATCGGTTATGGAGCGTCTGGAAATGAATTCCAGCATGTCACTGCATGACATGGGAACCACCATGAAGGGGACAACTCACCGCGACTTGTCCTCCTTCCTTGGTCAAATACTGCTGGACATCGTTCAGCGCCGCAGAAGCGCACTGTCTGCAGAGAAACAGAAATGGACGTTTCACCGGTCCGACCAGGCTCGTCAGAACGTTCTTCAAGGAACCTCGGAGTTAAGAGCTCACTTCCTGATCTTAAGGCCTTCCTCATTATCTGGACGAAAGAACTCAAAGTTCTTGTAGATCTTCACACACTCCCGCCGGTACTGTCCAACGTTGAACTCTGGGAAGAGAGAAGAGGGTGTTTGAGACGCCGGACATACGTACCGTGCTGGCCGTGGAACGGAGAGGATACCTCGAGTCGGGACGCCGATCCAGTTGAGGTAGCGTGTGAGCTTCTTGGAGATGTACGTCTTGCCCCTGGCAGGAAGACCCACGGTGACGATGACCGTGGGGCAGTTGGTCATGCACACTGGCCGGGAGAAACAGACAGAGGTGTGAAATTAGCATCACAGAGGACCGGCAACTCTTATTCTCAGGTTGGATATTTAAATAGAAGTTGGCTGTGGGATGTTAGACATTTCATTCACAAAGAAAGGAGCAAAAAAAATCCTGTATATCCTGAACAAAACTACTGATCACATTCCGAAAATCTCACATCTGACGATGAAATATTGGATGCATAAAACAACAACATTTATATCGCACATAATCACATACAGTACATCTCAATGGGCTCTGACAGGCCCTACAGTTGACCCTAACACTTAAACCTTCTGCACACAAGGAAAAACTCCACTAAAAAGGAAGAAAAACAGAAAGGAAGAAATGTTGGGAAGGAGTGACACAGAGTGGGACCCCCTTCCAGGGTAGAGGGAGCCTGCAAGAGGAGTCAGTGCAGGGCTGGGGATGGTTTGTACAATAATAGAAAATGTTGGAGAGATGGAGAAGTCCGAAATGGACAATGGCGGAAACTTAAAGAGCGATTATTAATTATAAATACAGAACGCGCACGTGATGCTCGTGTCTTAATAAATAAAGTAATACATAAGCGGCGCGTGTCTTAATATATAAAGTAATAAATAAGCGGCGCGTGTCTTAATAAATAAAGTAATAAATAAGCGGCGCGTGTCTTAATAAATAAAGTAATAAATAAGCGGGGCGTGTCTTAATAAATAAAGTAATAAATAAGCGGCGCGTGTCTTAATAAATAAAGTAATAAATAAGCGGCGCGTGTCTTAATAAATAAAGTAATAAATAAGCGGCGCGTGTCTTAATATATAAAGTAATAAATAAGCGGCGCGTGTCTTAATAAATAAAGTAATAAATAAGCGGCGCGTGTCTTAATAAATAAAGTAATAAATAAGCGGCGCGTGTCTTAATATATAAAGTAATACCGCGAGAGAGGAAATTCGTGTCTCCTCGCCACGCACCCTTCCTCTGGAAGATGTGCTTCTCCGGAAGGCCGTTTTTGCAGGGCATCCATATTTTCTTCAGCGGGTTCTGGGTGAGTTCCCGCGGCGCGGCGGAGCCCGGTGGCCGCTCTGGACCGTCTTCCATGGAGCTGCTGAAACCGAGAGTCCCCGGTCCCGGTCCACACGCTTCCTGGAGCAGCAGCGGGAATACCGCCATGTACCGAATACAGGCGCAGCAGCGGGAATACCGACAAGTACCGAATACAGGCGCAGCAGCGGAAATACCGCCATGTACCAAATACAGGCGCAGCAGCGGGATACCGACACGCTTAGAATACAGGCGCAGCAGCGGGAATACCGGATGTTGTATATAATCAAATCATATATGCACAAAATGACAACCATTCCAGATTACTGAGATAATACAGGTTTACATTAAGTGTAATTTTGATACGGTAAGGTGGTGTTTTCCATGAAAATGCAAATTTTTAATGTATTACTAAGAAAAAATTATTGACAAAGAAATAATGATTTAAGCCAAACTGATCGATGCAACAAATGAATCAGCCCAGTACTTTTTATTAGTTATTATCCTGTTCTGTTAGTTCAGTAACAATGGTTTTCTGCTTAAATAAAGTCATTGCAAAAGGTTTTCTAGTAATCTAGTAAAACGTTGCATTCGGAAACCCAGCATCATTCCACTGGAACTGAAGACTGATACTTTCTCTACATTTCAGCAGATATTCCATAATTAACAGCTTCCAGAGTCCTTTACAACATGGATGAAAGTGTGGACAGGAGTTCTGGATATCAATTAAAAACTGAGGATATTTACATTTACAGCATTTGCCAGACGCTCTTATCCAGATTGACTTACAATCAGTAGTTAGTGGGGTTTGAACCTGGGTCTTCTGGTTCATAGGCAAGTTTGTTACCCGCCAGGCTACAATCATATTTCTGTTTGAACAGCATTGTAACAATATCCATGCTTCATGCACTGATATTTATTCGCATGTGTTAATAAATGAATATTATATATATTATGTCTAGCGGGCATGGAAGGCTAACCCCATGACCTCCATCTGAGTGGACTGTGGAGAGAAGGTCAGCTTTACTTTTTTCTTCCAGACCAGTGACCAGCGTCCAGAACCAGGTTCTAGTTCCCACCACGCCTGACCTCACAGGGAACTGGGATTCCGGGCCACCTCCAAAATAAACCATATAAGCTTTTCTGTACGATTGATTGATTGATTTCCTCCTGATCAGTGCAATAAAACACGTGCCTTGACCATCCTGATCATCATAATAATGAACACGGATCCTTACCCGCCCTGTCCCGGTTCTGAACGCTCCCCCGCATCCTCCTGCTGGGTGGCTGGTGGCACGAAGTAAAAATACAGCCAGTCCATGCGGAGCCGTGGTGACGTCACATCTGGCAGGAAGAAGGACTTTTCTCTCTTCTTACTTTATTCAGATGTATGTATTTCTAAATCTGCTACTTTAACTATGTACAGTCCAAGCAGGGTGGTGCAGGATATAAATCTTGAATCCCCTTGAGAGATGGAGCTATTGAACTCTGTGACGTTCCCACGTTTTAGAAAGTAGTATAAAGTTCAGCGAAAACACTAATCAATGGGAAACAGGTCACTGCATGAATTCCCTTTACAATTAGCCAAACTGCGGATGAATATTTGTTTGTCTAAAGCCAGACGTATGATTAATGATAGGCGTGTATGAAACTCCACAGTAATGATGGATGAGAAGAAAATCCCTGTCCGTCATGGGCCGGAATGCTCCAGCTATTCTGGTCTTATCATCGCCTCTGATGAGAATGGCCTGGATAGGGAGTGGAGGAGCCACATTCATGCAGCAGCCATTTCACCACTGTGTACACAAGACTCTACTCTGATCTTTAGTAAAATCCATTTTATATGCCAGTTTTGGGCTGAATATCGGCCATTACAACATGGTATCGTGATAATTGGTGTATACAGGCTGAGCATATTCGTCCAGGTCCTGATAATTAATCCGTTGTGGGAGCTTGTAGGAAATGATCCGAACGTTGTGAGCTACACCCTCACCCCGTCAGAGGCATCTCCACAGAAACCAAACAGCAGAGCCTGAAAACCATGATCCAGGGATGGCCGCAGTGGGTGACCAGTCCATTAGAAACATGCTTGGGGGAGGGTGGTCACACACAATAGACATCGGGACTGTTCCATCCATTCTTGTGTGTATCTGTGTTTTCTTCAGTTTTTCTGTGTGTGCTGTTTTTAGGAAGCAGAAGTGGTTTTTTGGTGTCTGTTGCAGAAATGGTTTCATGCCCAGTCGAAACATCACTTGCAACACAATGTGGCTGAGCGTGTTTCACCAAATGACACAGCATGAGGAGGATGTTGCGTAACACCGGGTAGTTCGCTGTTAGTGTCCCCCGGCCTGATGTGGCATGTTTAGTCTCGGTTAAAAGGCCAGAATGCTGGAAGCTCGGCTGTAGCCACCTCTTTAAGAGGCTGACCTTTCTGAGGCAGCAGACGGGGCCTATTTTTAACCAGCCTGCAGCTCCCGGCCACCCTCAAACACGACGGCCACTTTTATTAGTCAAGTGACAGAAGCTCCAGCCAGCCATGCCACCAGGGTTTGGTTCTTCTGTAACACAAAAACTGGACGGCCTTCCTAAAAGGATTCATGAAAACCATCTTCCAGTTCTTGTTGTTCTACATACCTTGGGTCCCCTGTCACTTCCTGGATTAGTCGGGGTCTGGTGTGCTACCTTTAGAGCAGGTGAGAAGGGCAGGCACGAAGAAAAGGATTCAAAATTGAAAAAGTTTAATCCCTGCAAAAGGCCAAAATTACAAAGACAACAACCATGGCAGGACAGCCTTCAGGTTGAAAGACTGGCGAAGACAATGCAGCCCCTGACATGCATAAAAACACACACAGTCCGTGCCCATGCAGCAGAGTGAAGTGCTTGGCAGTACCAGCTGTCTGTCTTGAGCAGGAGGTGGACATATTAATACTCACAGACAGTTAATAAATACACAGACACACACGTACAGCTGCTTTACAGTCTTCACTAATACAGTACTGTGTACTAATCAATACAAATATTGTAAGTTGTAGGCCTGAACAGAATTCACCCTCTTTAGCATGATGCCACATTATATAAAATCTCAAATCAGGAATATCTCATTCATAAAATTCATAAACAGCTGCATGCTTCAGATAATGAAGCGATTCACAGTAAAAGGCACAACTGTGACAGTTTTCTTTTTTATAAACCGCTGTCCAAACCATGTCCAAATCTGAGAAAACATTCAGTCTGTCAGAATAAATCCCCACCAGGTTGGATTAATGAGACGTTCAGGCCAGACAGCATTATACTACAGTAGAGAGTTAGATTATTGCTGAATATAGCTACGATGTTCCGCATAAGGACATAACACAATGTGTAAAAGACTAAAACTGTGCTCCTCCTGCCTCAATTTAAAACTCAAATGTATACAAGAGACAAGCAGAAGAGAAGAGGACCTTTTAAAGCCAGGTTCAGAGTGTCTGAAAACCCACACATTCGACATATGCATTCAGTACTGGTCAAATGTTGCACAGTTTATCAAATAACTGGAGTCTGAGGGACCAGTCAGTTTTTTTTAAACCAGTCTGGTTTTGGTTTACAATCCAACCTGGCAACACTTCTCTGAACTCTGAACTGCGTGTTTGTGGTCAACCCTCATTTTCTCTCCATTGGAAATCTTTTTCTCCGCTCTGGTTGAGTGATCAGCAGCATTAGTGGTGAACGGATGGACACTAATTATAAGGAGAATAGAATTGGTGAGAGGTTTCTTGACACAACCCTGTTGTTGATCCCTTTCTTGATCCCTATTGGCTGTTGCACACAGTTCCGGAATTTTTACTGCCGGCCGCTGTCTTCTTGCGACGTTTCAATATGGGGTTGTTGCTGGCGTCCAAGTCCTTGATCTTCACCTGATCGTAGTCGACACGCATGGTGGCCAGTGCGCTGGTCATCTCCTCCTGAAACCAGAGTGAACATGAGACAGAGACACGATGTTACTGGGTCACCGTCAGCCATAGATAATTAAGGCTGTTATATTAAGACACAGTGTGAAGATGAGAAACATTTAAAAGGGTTTCTGCAGGTTTAAGAATTTAAGACTTTTAAAGACCTTATTAAGGCCACTTCCATTAAATAAAAGGGCCAAATTTAACTGGCCAGAGTTTTTCTCTGCAGACTCTGTGAGGGCCAGATGCTCCTGTAAAATACTATATTAATTAATATACTGTGTTTTTATTCTATTTTTTTCCAATACTCATATTCAGACTCACATTACCTGCACTACAGTTTCTTTTTTCAAGGCTGCATGATTTAAAAAATATTGCAATATGTGATATAATAAATGACACTTTTGACACAGTCACATAAAATTAATAATTACTAAAGCTTTACATGACTGCAAATGTTATTTTCCCAATGTTGCAGCTTAATCAAAATAAACAATAAATAAATCTATAATTTTTTTTGCGTTGTCTGTCTTCTTTGTTGTCTACATGGTTCATTTTATGTTACTCTTGTTATTCTTTTCTTCATTACTATTCTTTTCAAAAAAATTTTTTTAGTTCATGTAATCACATGATTTGACATTGCTATTGTGCGGCGCTGTACTTGTGAACCTGGAAGTGCACAGAGCGCAGTGAATGGCAGATTACTGACAGATTTCTATTTTAAATATAAAAAAATTAATGTAGGAACATACTTTCCCCTCCTAATTAGGCTATTCCTGATTCAGTAATATCAGATCATTTTTTTAATAGAACGAGAACACGTCTGCATGCAAGTGAAGAATTTAGCCGTCTAGCTCAATAGGTGGTTCCACTTATTCTGATCTCATACACATATTAGAAATTAGCCAAATTATTTAGAGGTTACCAGTAAATAAATGTATTGGGTCTGCAGTATTTTTAATTATGGATTTAAGGATTACTAGTCATTTTTAATATTTAATGCCTTAATTTTTGAAAATTCAATTTAAGATTTTTTAAGGATTTATACACCTCTCAATTTTTTTTTATCAGTATTGAACAGTGCTGTCCCAATCCTGCTCACTATGCAAATGATCACTTATTAATATTATTTACTGGATTCTTGTATCATAACTTTTACATCTAATTCAAGAACATTCTTTGTTGGCTCCCCAAATTAGTGTACATGAGAAATTGTGCATAAAAATAAGAATATAAAAGACTGGGTGGGCAGGAAGTAAATGATAAGTTAGGTAATAATAGGTAGGTAGAAATTGTATTAATTCCCTGTATGCTATTCTGATGAGGAATTTCCACACATTTCACCAGCACCTCTCCTCATCATTCAACTTTTAAAAAGCAGCTGAGTCTGTTGCTGCTTGAACGCTGCATTTCCTCCTGTGAACAGCAGGTGTCAGCACCGAGTCACACCTCACCTTCACCTCCTCCCACAAGGCCTTCTCTTCCATCAAAACCCGACTGGTGTGGAGCGGCGTCTGTGGGACTTCCATTGATTGCTGAAAATAAAACACACACAAAAACATATTAAATTTATATTATATAGAATTTATACACACACACACACTCCAGTCAAAAGTCTAATGCCCCTACTCTGTGCTGGTTCTGGAGACTAAAATGGAGAATCCAATATAAGAAACATATTTAGTATTTGTTGTATGAGGAGAAAGTGAAGTATGTTTGATGAATCTGTTTTTTCCTCTTTTTTCCATCATACATACATCAACATGTATTCTTTAATGTCAAAAATACAACACCCAAACACCCAAACCAACACCCTGACTGGTAGCACCCATCAAAAAAGATCCTTCAGTGATTAGA
The DNA here is from genome assembly GCF_900700375.1 of Denticeps clupeoides. Classification (NCBI taxonomy): domain Eukaryota; kingdom Metazoa; phylum Chordata; class Actinopteri; order Clupeiformes; family Denticipitidae; genus Denticeps; species Denticeps clupeoides. The sequence goes on along the minus strand of NC_041718.1, from coordinate 22,505,500 downwards.
CAAGCAGACTCACGTTTATCCAGGGATGGTTCATGAACTGTGTTATGCTCATCCTCTCGTTAGGATCAGTTTTAAGCAACTGGTTGATCATCTGTTTGGCTGCAGGAATGAGAGTTGAGGTGAAATGAGGAAGCCAGAGGCACACAGGGCAACACACACATCTATTCAGGATGGATTTTTAGGACGGTGGTGTAGAAGAAGGGTTCTAATTTTCTTGACCAAAGTCAAGTTTCCAGGAAAATCCAGCAATGTAGGAACATGTGACCAGGACGGTGCTCCAGCGTGATTTGACAGGTTGGCCCGAGCATTGCTGGTATTCATGAGCTTCTATTTACACCCATGGGTGAATGTGGCTCTGACAGCCGCCTATTCACACAAATACCCATACATGCATGAAACTGAAACGCCGTGGCCGCTTAACCACACCTTCCTGAGACACCTCTGCCCACTCCGGGTTCGGAAATTCGTACTGGCCCATCCGGATACGCCGCTTCATTCCGGGGGAGATGGCCTGACCTGTGTTGGAGTAGAACGGTGGGTATCCACAGAGTCTGCAGGAATGCATGTATGATATTTAGTTACAAGAGAGTACATTCACACACTCACACACACACAAGGTGTGTGTACTCACAGGATGTACATGATCACGCCCAGAGACCACATGTCACATGACTTGTCATACTTCTCAGGACCCAAAACCTCAGGGGCTTCCAATATGACAGCAGCAAAACAGAAAGACATAAACATATTAACAATATGAACCATGAATGACATTTCACGCATCGTGTATTACAAGACAGTGTTGGATATTCCAGTATTGAACGTTGCACACTTTGTGCTAAAGATTTCTGCAGCTCAATCTGCGCTGCTGGTGGATGAAGGTTAAGACCTGATCTCAACAAATGATAAAGGAAGTGAAGTAGAACCTGACACGTGTTCAGAATTACTATAATGGAATGGCGGGTCAGAGACCCACCCACGTAGTAGGGCGTGTAGCATGGTGTCTGCAGCGTGTTGTGCAGCGTGGTCTCTTTGGCGAAACCGAAGTCTGTGAGCTTGAGGACACCATTCATGTCCTTGCTGTTGTAGAGCAGGTTCTCTGGCTGAGGAACAGGGAACAGGTGAGTTAACAGTCTATCAGCTGAACAACAGTCACATCAACTCACATTTCTCAGCTGTACATTTTAACAACTGGGTGGTAGTTGCCTAGTGGGTAACACACTCGCTGATGAACCAGCAGACCCAGGTTCAAATCCCACTTACTACCATTGTGTCCCTGAGCAAGACACTTAACCCTGAGTTGCTCCAGGGGGGACTGTCCCTGTAACTACTGATTGTAAGTCGCTCTGGATAAGGGCGTCTGATAAATGCCATAAATGTAAATGTAAATGAATTATGAGCCAATGCTGGCTCAGTGCATACAGTTACATGGCTGGTAATCATGGGGAATTGATGGCACGGCCCATAATAATAAAAAAACTGAATAAATGAAAACAAATGAAAAGTTTAACTTGTGAACATGTCTACCTATGAGTCCCATGAGCCCACAGATCCAGATCACCATCCTCACCTTGATGTCTCGGTGTGCAATGTTGATGTTGTGGAGGAACTGGATGGCCGTCCCGATGTCCCGCATGATCTCGGAACCCTCTGCAGAAAGAAGAGACACGTTGCTTAGCACCATATACCACTATGAAATCAATTCCTGAACTGAAGAGAAGCGAAGGGGAGAAAGTTGGGAGGTTGAATGACGTACTGGATATGAGCTGAATTGCCACTGAATATTTAAAGCTGCCATAATAAAAAACCTCAATGGGTTGTAGTAGCCTAGTGGGTAACACAATCGCCAGAAGTCCCAGGTTCAAACCCCACTTACTACCATTGTGTCCCTGAGCAAGACACTTAACCCTGAGTGTCTCCAGGGGGGGACTGTCCCTGTAACTACTGACTGTAAGTCGCTCTGGATAAGGGCGTCTGGTAAATGCTGTAAATGTAAATGTGTCCTCCGCCCGAAACATTCTGTCCTGGACATGGTGATCTGCTTTATTAGAAATACCTACACTGAACCAGAGAGAACCTGGACACACACACCTCTCTCAGTGAAAGCCTGGTCCCCCCTGGCTTGAATTCGACTGAAAAGCTCTCCGCCCTCCATACTGAAAGAGAAGAGAGTGGAAAACAGTACTGTCATTCATTTAAGCACTTCTACATCAGCACTGGGAAAATATGGCTATTATCATTTCATAACCTCTGTGTGTGTGTCTATATACAGTAAAGGCCAAAAGTCTGGACGCACCTTCTCATTCAACGTGTTTTCTTTATCTTCATGACCATTTATGTTGGTAGATTCTCACTGAAGGCATCAAAACTATGAATGAACACATGTGGAGTTCTGTACTTAACAAAAAAAGGTGAAATAAGTGAAAACATGTTTTATATTGTTCATTCACAGTTTTGATGCCTTCAGTGAGAATCTAGCAACGTAAATGGTCATGAACATCAAGAAAACACATTGAATGAAGGTCTCCAAACTTTTGGCCTGTAGTGTGTGTGTGTGTGTATTATACCATACACAGTTCTGACCTGTTTTTTTATATCAGCATCATGCACCTTATTAAAATAATTAGAAGGAACTGCTTCTACCTGATGCATGTCGCTTAGCAACAACACCAACAGCAGGACAAAATGGTATATTTGATATTTTTCATTTAAAAATTGAATAATTGGGGAATAATTGTTATATAGTTCAGTTCATTTACGTTTTATTCTCTGGTTAAAATTTCATAAAACAGAAACAATTAGTTTTAACTAATGGCAATGTTTTCTGACATTTGCAATGTTTTATCCTGATATGGCACAGGCACAGAAACATAAAACGTGAGGGAACCGCAGAGCGAGAGCTCGAGTTCTCCGGAGCGCTGTGTCAGGAAAGGTCATAAATCCAAACCGCAGTTTGAGCTGATAATTAACTGAACGCTAATGGGCCAGAAGGTGGAGCAGAATAAAAGGTGTACGGACCATTCCATGACGATGAGAAGGCACTTCTTCCCGTGGTGCATGTTCTCATAGACGTTGAGGATCCTGACGATATATGGACCCCCTGACACCCGCCAGTGGAGCTCCACCTCCCTCCTCGCCTTGGGACTGTCATACAAGATCTGACAGAGAGAACAACCCATCTTTCCCAACATGTCTGGTCATAAAATATCTTAGAATATACACAAATCTTCAAACAGATCAGGTTCTGTACAGAACAAATCACATTTACATTTACATTTAAGGCATTTATCAGACGCCCTTATCCAGAGCGACTTACAATCAGTAGTTACAGGGACAGTCTCCCTGGAGCAATTTTAGGGTTAAGTGTCTTGCTCAGGGACACAATGGTAGTAAGTGGGATTTGAACCTGGGTCTTCTGGTTCATAGGCAAGTGTGCTACCCACTAGGCTACTACCACCCATTTGTGAGGATGAACAAAAATGACCCAAAAATGTCAACAGGGCCCAAAACCCCATTACTGGTTAGCAATGCTAACTTACCAGCTCATCCATGTAAAGAAAAATAATTTAAGTAATGCAAAAGAATTAGAAGCCTTATACACAAAAGTCTTTTCACAAAACTAATTTACATAAAGCAAAAAACTTTTACCAATCACCGAAACAAATGTACAGGCAACAAATAATATGGAAAGTGTTAGGTATGATAGACAGTTTTGCATGGAGAGGTAAAAAGGTGCGTGAACCCATACGTCATTTTAACCAAATGGCTCAATTCTGTGTTTCCTGAGGTAAGAATAAAAAAAAAAAAAACAGATAATACGCTGCTTAGAGTGACCGGACATTCACTGACATGGAAATTATGTCTGGCTGGATTTTATTAAATATTAATTTGATTTTCACTTGTCAGCCACCATAATAAAAAGAACACTTCACACGTTGATCCATAATTATTCTATTTCTATTTTACATCCCATCTGCTAATCAGTGGGTCAGGAAAGCAGAATATGACTCTGTGCCGTTGTTGCTCGGTGACGTCGAATGTAAACAACGTGACACTCTGTGGGCAGCCGTCAACATTCCAAACCCGGACCTACTGCAGCAAATCCAGTTAGATCTAAATGGCATAAAAAATGGGAAGAAATCCGATGAATTGGCTGCTTCTGTGCTGTGAACGCTCAGGGTGAAGACAGGCTGGACATACACCGCAACCATGGACCCGGCGTTACACACACTTTCCATCAGGAGACATTTGAAGCAGCTGACAGTGATGGATCTCCTGCTGCTCGAGCCAAACCCAATATAGAGTCTGGCGCTGTCCGTCAGCAGCAGGACAAAATTACTCTGTTACAGACAGTTTTATGACGGTCACACCCCTCATCCACCATCACCCCTGCACCCTGCTCCCAGATGAGGTCAAACAGAGGACCAGTAAAACCACCTCCTGTCTCCAGGGTGACTGTCCTTGTCACTACTTATTGTAAGGTGCTCTGGATAGAAATGTAATAGATCCCTGTCGCTGTGAAGAGTTCCCTGTTCTCCGGTTTTTTAATACTATTGTCCCAAATCTCTCCTCCAAACTCTTCCAGCTCAAGGTGTCACCTTGCAGTGGATCAGCAGCAGGTAATGCTGGAGGAGACCACTTCTGGAACATGGTCCCTCAGCACTGGTGCCCCTCAAGGACGTGTCCCTCTACACCAATGACTGCACCTCTTGGAACTCAGATGTTAAACCCCTGAAGTTTGCAGATGACACCATCATCACAGGACTCATTCAGGATGGTGACGAATCTGTAAACTTAAAGGAAGTTGAGGGGCTGGCACACTGGACAAGTCACCACAACCTGGACCGTGAAGAGGACAGTGGACATCAGAAGACACTTTATCTACACTTGTGGTATTATTTCTGTAATCTTGGTATTTTCTGTATAAGATTTTGACTATGTTTGATTCGTACTGCAGTACTTTGTCAGGAATCATATTCACTGTATGTGTTTACATACTTGGCCAATAAATGCAACTCCACTTCTGATGAAGAAGAGGTTTCCACCAGTAACTGTGTGTAACGCCATGACGCTGCGTGTGTGATAGTGTACTCCTCCACTGGTACATGAGAACATTAAACCAGGTGCTCACTCGCTGTTTACTCCACACGGAGACACGTGAGGACGGGTAAAAATCTGAGCGCCGCGTATAAACACAAGGCCACTGTATCAGATTACTGAAATAATGCCAGACCAAAGAAGGATAGTGTCACGTTCTGGTGCGGAGTGTTTTCCGACCTCGCTGACACTCATTCATTATTTAGACCAGCGAGTCTCCGATGACACACATCTTACCTTCTTAAGATCAGGACAAGACTGCACCATGAAGGTTACTTACATACAGAGTTTCCACTTCCCTCTTCTCTCTGTACACACAGGTCCTCCCATAAATCATTCTGCAGCTTTTTACAATTCACAAACTATAAAACATCAGGGGCTAATAAAGTAATCCGGCAAACACACACCTGACTGACATGATATGAACAGTAGATCAACGTTCTGAGGAAATTAAAACAGTAACAGCACCATTCCCAGTGTTCCCAGCGTCATTATTACTATACAGTTACAGTCGCTGCTTATCTGAACTCACGCTGGCAGGTGCTGATTAACAGCCTTTATGGGCTCCGCTGGGGCAGAGTTCACGCCTTTCACACCGTAGTCCTGTCCATACGATCCAAATCCAGGCCAAATGAGGAGCTCTGCTCTAGAACAACGGTCTGGAACAGCATGAATGCAGCCTCAGAACCACCCCAGCTTCCCCCAGCCTGCACCCATCACCTATCCCCCTGGCGCACATTACAAAAGTACCTGTACCCGAAGCCTGGCACTGTATTCATTTTTCGGATCATTGTTTTGTGCCTGGCCAGGATTTATATATGATTTATAATCACACAGTCTGAGATAACCCTTGTGTGCCTGCTATCATGTGCGTGTTGTGTCCACGCTACTTCTGCCTCAGTAGGATGTTACGGGCTCATCCTGGATTAAATCCCGGCCCATAAATCCCATGCATCAGTGGTCATGTGGTGATTATTTCCACTGCGCAACCAAAATAGTGGGTCATGGTTCCCAGCATCGGAGGTTCAAGCAGGAAAAGCTAGAGCTGCCGTCAAGTTCCAGAAAGTCGAGTCATGGAGCTGATTTAGCCATGTAACAGATACACAGGGCAGTGCACGAACACACACACACACACACACACACATATACACCACCAATGTTGCCATTTTGAAGAATCCAATACAAGAAACATATATCATATTTGTAGTATGAGGTGAAAGTAAAGTATTTTGGATGAATCGTTTTTTTCCTCTTTTTACCTTCATGGCGGCTTTGTTCGCTATTATCATCATGAAATGCCGCTTGATGAGATGATCATTAACATGAGTGATGAGAAAGTGTTCAGTATAAACGTCCAGGACTGTTGAAGACCGGCTTAAGGTGGTGGACAGAAGACGAGTGTGAAATGCTGCCATCACAGCAAAAGAGACACAAATCTTCAACTTTTTGTTTATTACATAACCTAGTTGTGCATATTCAGTTTTATTCTATAATATAAAAAATGCAAGACCCATAAATGAGTAGGTCTCCTACTCAGACACTAGACAACACTAACAGTGGCCACATCACAGGCTGAAGAACTGGTCAAGATGGTCAACTTGTAGCTGAGTTTACTGGTGTGATATGAGGTGGACCGGGACCGGACCAGTACCTTGAGGGCGCACTTCTCCCCGCTCTTCTTGTTGAAGCACTCCAGCACCTTCCCGTTGATGCCCATCCCCAGCACCTGGCTGGAGATCTTGTAATCGTCCGTCACCGCGTTGCGCCGGACCTCCAGCTTCGGGTGGAGCGGCAGAGGGAAGAGCGTGGACCCGGGATCGGGGTCACCCATCGCGGGTGGAAGTTGGGGGTCTGCTTTAGAAGAAGGCTCTTCTTCATTTGCTTTTCCATTCTGGAGCATGTTCACGAAGTTGGTCAGGATGCGACTGAAAATAATAAATCCAGCCGCAGTGGGACGTCAGTAAAAACGACACCAATGATGCGCTTCTTCTTTCCGCTCAAAGTTCCCAGTCAGACGCAACTCGAGGAGCGCTGATGGACATTAGAACCATCCAGAGAACCGGGCCGTGTGGATGAAGTCCGGCTGGGTGGCCGCGGCGGCGCTGGACTCCTGGAACTGAAGCGCTTGCGTAAGCGCCGCGTTTCTCAAGCGTTCGTCCTTAAAGGAGAAGCGTCCAGAATAAAGAGAAACGCTCCCTGACATGAGGAATATTCCAAAAATGTGCCACCTGTAAACCAGAAGAATTTCCAAAGGGATCTGTCCCTCTCTGTTGTCCCCAGTCTTCAGATTCGTAATAAACCACATTTAATGCTTCTTTTAAAAAAATTGAAAACCTGTTAACCAACGTTTAACAATTTTGAATTTTTGTCACCTGGCAGTACATGAATTAGCATCAATTGAATTAATATGAATCAAATGAATGTATCAATTTATCTCCAGCAGGCCACGGTGTCACTGTAAAATGATAAGATTGAATTAAATCGCTATAACAACAACATTTATTTCTTATATAGCCCTTAATGGCCAAGAACAGACATAGTCCCACAGTTGTAGTGGTGGTAAAACTATAATCATCTTATAATTACTGATATAATCAATCTCTCCTCCATCTTACCCCTCTGTCATAGTAAATGGCTATTCTTGTGAGATTGTTTCTACATGCTAATTACTTTATATTCTTATACTTTATGCTAATTACTTTATATTTTATATATCTTTCCATTATAATGATATTCTAGGATTTCCATTCCTACTGAATGTACCACCAGCACCTCCAGTATAAGAAAAGGATTATTAAATGTTAGATCTCTCACACCTAAAATGCTTATTGTCAATTAAATTATTACAGATCAGGGGTTTGATGTACTGTGCCTAAAAGAAACTTGGTTAACTTGGAATTTGTAGCATTAAACAATTCTAGACCTTCTGGATACAACTAAACACACCAACCTTAACTGGAAGTGGAGGTGGCGTTGCAGTAATTTATAATGATAACCTCAGTATCGCACATATACCTGGATATAGATTTAATCATTTTCTATACAAACATAACCTATAACCAAAGTAAATAGTTTATTCCATTGATTATTATTTATAAGCCCCCTGGACGTTATTCTGAGATATATAGTGAATTTACAGACTTCCAACCTGGTTGTATCTGTGGATAAAGCTTTAACTGCTGCCGACTTTAACATCCACTGTAATAAATGAGTCTCAGACAGCGCCGCTCGGCACATCAGGACTGGAGGTGTGTTTAGGTCAGTTGCAGCGGCCGCTCTGTCCTCCCCAACAACAGGGAGCTGTTCCAGTCTCCTTGCTCCTCGCCTTTTGGTCCCTTGGCTGTGCCCCACAAAGCGAAGTGAAGTGAAAGTGAAGTGATAATCATTGTGATACACAGCACAGCACACGGTGCACACAACTAAATGTGTCCTCTGCTTTTAACCCATCACCCTTAGTGAGCAGTGGATGGTGACGGTGCTTTGCTCAGTGGCACCTCAGTGGCTTGGTTGATCGGGATTCGAACCGGCAACCTTCTGATTACGAGGCCGCTTCCAAAGAAAACTGCCGGGGACTGGTTTTGGGCTGGTGCAGTAGGAACAGGGGTCTCCTGATCGGGGCCAATCCTGTTTGCAGGGACTCCACCTGCTGGTTGAGAACAAATAGGGCAGAGGTGACTTTGTGAGTTTTTTTCTAGTTAGAAGGTATTCTCACTCTTTGATTCGTTTTACTGCCCTTTTTCTTTTTTTCTGTTAAAAGTCAAACATTTTCAAGCAAGGCTTGCTTCCAGCCATCCGAACATTGCTTGATCTCATCTGATCTGGGAAGCAAAGAAGGCTTGGGCCAGGTTAGTACTTGATTGGGAGACTGCCTGGGAATAAGATAAGATAAGATAAGATAAGATAAACCTTTATTAGTCCCACAAGTGGGAAATTGGACTTGTCACGGCAGAAAGTGGACAGAAGCAGAAGGTAAAAGCATCACAAAAAATAACATAAATATGTATCTGTATATATGTACAAATTTACAATTTAAACAGTTAACAATTTAACAGAATGTGCCAAAGTGTATGATCATACAGTACCAGGTGCTGTATGATTTAACTATTGAAAAACTTATGTTAAAGTTTTTTACATTGCTTTGTTTTTTTCTAAACTAAGTTAAGTATTTTCCCTCTTGATTCGTTTTCAGGCCATTTTTCTTTTTTCTTTCTTTTAAAAGTCAAACATTTCCAAGCAGGGCTTGCTTACTGGCATACCAGATGAAGAACACCCTATCTCGTCTGATCTCGGAAGTTAAGAATTGTTGGGCCTGGTCAGTACTTGGATGGGAGACTGCCTGGGAATACCAGTTGTTGTAAGCTTTAACTGTTTTTTAGTTTTTGACATCTCTTTGTTAGGTTTTTTTTCTCGTCACGGCTACAGGAATCAGAACGCATGTTCTGAGCGCATGTTGGAGGAGACAAGGAACCTTGGTGTGGTGGAACGCAAGGAGGCAGGTAAGTTCCCTCCGAGTTACTCTGCGAATGCGAACCGGCGTGAGCCGCAACACCACACGGATGTTGTCGTCCGCGTTTAGGTCACAATAGAGGATGGTACAAGACGAAAGGGAAGAGTTCAGGATACAGGATTGGAGAAGGGCAGGAACGGTCTTACTGGGCTTCGAGAAGAGAGGAGCCGAGTCGTGATGCCGTAAGTCTATCCAATTTATAGGAGTCACGTTGCCTTGTTTCCGTGTTACTCCCAGTCACATGATGGACCCCCCCCCCCCCCCCAGGGCCGACCCCCTGGAGCGGATGCGGTAGGCTGCCGGTACTCAGTCACCAGGGAAGGGTCTAGGATGAATCGACTCGGTATCCAAGACCGCTCCTCCGCGCTGAGAGGCAATGATGCGCTCAACTGTGTACTCTGGTCCCCCGTGGCAGCGAATCCGGAGCCGGCGGATGAATTGAGGATCGGGAGCTGGAGACGGTAGGTGAGGGGGTTGATCTGGCTGAGGATCTGAAATGGCCCGATGTACCTAGGGGACACTTTATGCGACTCAGTCCTGAGACGAAGGTCCTGCGTAGACAGCCACACTCTCTGTCCCACTTGGAAGCGCAGTCGGTGGGGGTGCCGGCGGTCGTGCTGGGTGGACATCCTGCGTGAGGTGGTGAGGACTGCCGACCATGCTGTTCTCCAGGCATTTCGGCATCCACGGATCATCTGACGGGCCGACGGGACCCCACCTGCGGGCATCTGTTGAGTGAAGATGGTGGGTTGAAAGCCATAGCATATTTCGAAGGGGCTATGGCCGGTGGTGGAGGAGACCTGTAGGTTATGGGCCAGCTCTGCCCAAAGGAGAAAACCGGGCCAGGTGCGTTGATGTTGTCCCAGCTGGTATTGTCGCAGGTATTGTCCCAGCTGTTGGTTGGTTCTCTCCACCTGGCCGTTGGTCTGAGTATGGTAGCAAGAGGAGAGACTGTAGGTGGAACCAATGAGGCGGCAGAACGCCTTCCACACAGCTGAGACAAACTGGGGTCCCCGATCGGAGACAATGTCCTGGGTGAACCCATGGAGGCAGACCACATGTTGAAGCACAAGGTCAGCAGTTGTGGCAGAGGATGGTAGGCCAGGCAGGGCGAGAGAGAAGCGATCCACTATGGACAGGATGGTGGTCATTCCATTGGCTTCTGGGAGACCGGTGATGAAGTCCAAGGCGAGGTGGGTCCAGGGACGGTAGGAGAGCTGGAAGTTAAATTGTTCAAAAAACAGAGCCCACCTCGCCTGGCGGGGATTGAGTTGTTTAGCAGCTTTGATGCAGATGAGGTTTTGATGATCGGTCCAGACCAGAAAGGGGGTGTCACAACTTTGCAGCCAGTGCCCCAACTCTTCGAGTGCCCACCTGACTGCCAGCAGCTCACGGTCCCCCACCCCGTAGCGGCGCTGCACAGGGGTGAACTTCCGTGAGAAGAAACAGGTGCAATTCCCGGTCCGGAACGCGTTGAGAGAGAACAGCACCAGCACCCTCCTCTGATGCATCCACTTCTACCACAAACGGAAGGGAAGGATCGGGGTGTTGAAGAATAGGAGTGGTGGTGAAACGAAGGGATAAGGACTTGAAAGCCTGAATGGCCTCAGTGGTTAGGTGAAACGGACGTGATGAAGGCTTGGTGAGAGCAGTAAGGGGTGCTGCGACTGTACTGTAACCACGGATGAAGCGATGATAGAAATTTGCAAACCAAAGAAACCGTTGCAGCTGTTTCAGTGTCGTGGGTAGGGGCCACGATGCAACTGCTTCCAGCTTCTTGGGCTCCATGGCCACACCCTGGGACGAGATGATAAAACCCAGGAATGTGGTTGAGCGCTGGTGGAAGGCACATTTTTCCAACTTACAGTACAGTCAGTGGGCAAGGAATCTCTTCAGGACTGCTCTCACATGTTGGATATGGGATTCCAGGGTGGGCGAATAAATGAGCACGTCATCCAGGTAGGCATACACCCACCATCCCAGCACGTCCTGGAGAGCATTGTTAATGAACTGCTGAAAGACGGCGGGTGTATTGCACAGTCCAAACAGGAGAGGGACCCCCTTCCAGGGTAGAGTGAGCCTGCAAATGGTGTCAGTGCAGGGTTGGGGATGATATAATAATAGGTCCTACAGTTGTAGGGTTAGAGAAGTCCAGAATGTAGTCCAGTGTCATGGTCTAGATTACGTGTCCATAATGATGCTACTGGTACACTTGAAGATCACTGAAGTTGTATTTGTAACGGTGGAGGTGGCTGTGGTGACCCTCTGGTTCATTTCATTCTATGTCCTCATTTAGCAGATTTATCTGCTTGTCTCTTCACTGGGGTCTGCCAGTAGTCTGGGTGCTTGATTCCGTGTCTCGCAGAAAACAAACAGAAGCAGACGGTGGCACTATACAACCGATACTGAAATATGTGGTTATAGTGGTATATTGGTGCTACAGTGGCCCAGTACCCTAACTAGGACAGCCTAACTAGGGTGAATTTAACTTTGTCTGTGTCTAACAGGGGGACTCTGTGATAAACTGGACTTTATAATTGACACTGCGTCAAATTGAAGTGAAATGAGGGTCTAGGACTTCAACAAAAAGCCAGAGAAAACAAATAGGTTTTGAGATTGGATTTAAACACTGAGACTGTGTCTGAGTCCCGGACACTGACAGGCAAGCTGTTCCACAACTGTGGAGCTCTATAGGAGAAGGATCTGCTTCCAGCTGTGACCTTCTGTACTTTTGGTACCAGTAGTGACCCTGCTCCCATTGATCGAAGGGGGCGTGGCGGGTCATAAAGAACTAAAAGTTCACTCAGGCATTGCGGGGGAGTACTAGTTAGTACTTCGATGGGATACTGCTTGGGAATACCATGTGCTGTAAGCTTTAAATATTGATGAATCATTTGAGTTGAATTTTTTTTACATCATTTTGTTAGTTTATTACTAAAGTATGTCAGGGTGTATTTTTACTCTTTGATACATTTTCCCGCTTTTCTCTTTTTTTCTTTGACAGAAGCGTTGAAGATGCATATGAGGATCAGAAAGCAAATCAATTTATTGAAAGCTTTCAAAGACAATCTAATGAAATGGCCTAGGATTAATTCTTACGATTCTCTTGCATTAAGAGTGTGCTAGCTGTCTTTGTTGCAATGCATGTATACCTAGAACAACTTAACATGTGACTACGGAAGCCTAGTAAACCCAATCATGGCATCTCCCCCTTTTGAAGATAAGTTAATCTTTATCTACATTTTCCCAAACACACCAATCTCTTAAATGAACATTTATCAGTATCTAAAAACAAATTATTAATAAACTAGTATTTTGGGGTAGACTACCCGCAATCCACAGGCCACCAATGGGGCAGTGGTGGCCTAGCGGTTAAGGAAGCGGCCCTGTAATCAGAAGGTTGCCGGTTCGAATCCCAATCCGCCAAGGTGCCACTGAGGTGCCACTGAGCAAAGCACTGTCCCCACACACTGCTCCCTGGGTGCCTGTCATGGCTGCCCACTGCTCACTCAGGGTGATGGGTTAAATGCAGAGGGCAAATTTCACTGTGTGCATTGTGTGCTCTGCTGCTTTGTATCACATGTGACAATCACTTCACTTCACTTCACAGCAACGTAGGGATTATTCTGCCCTCGATAGTTGTTGTTCCTATCTATCATAACTCTATGTTTATGGAACAGTCCTAAAAGTAATCCAACACTCTCTGAACGCATGTGGAAAGCAGCATAGCTTAAATGTCTCTATATCTGAGAGGAAGTCTGACCTCTCTACCTCTTGATGTCACCTGCACAACCATAAGTGATGTTTTCCCTGGTGAGGCACATTCATTTGGTTGAACTGGCTGTCTCTGATCCTACACAGGGTCACTGTGTAGCACATCAGAGCGAGATGTGGGTCTGGCTGTCGCAATATGTGTTTAGCAGTCTGTACCGTACGCTCAGGTGCACCATTCGCTTGGGAATAATTTTGACAAAAATCCTTGAATTCAGCAGATGTGAACTGTGTTGCATTATAACTCACCAGCTCCAGTGATATTCCCCATCTTGTGAACATGCTCTTGAGTCTGTTGATAACCTGAAGACTAGCAGTTGAAGACAAATGAGCTATTTCAATGTCTCTTACATGGTAATCTGTTACAATGAGGTAATTCTGTTTGGATAGTTCACACCGCGATGCGTTGTCAGGGACCTCCAGGTAAAGTAGTGGTCATTAAAGGTTCTCGTCTCTGCGTGGGCTTTTTTCAATGCAGAATTGGCATGTTGACATCAGCTGAGTTATGTCCTTACCGATACATGGCCACCACACGGACATCTTGGCTTGTGCACGGCACCTTGTCAAACCTTGGTGTCCTTCATGCAATTGTCTCAGCACCCTGGGTAGATTGACAGGAATGACCAGCCTTTGCTGGAACAATACTAGCCCATCAGTTTCTGAGAGGTGTGCTCTAACAGAGTAATACAGTTGTAAAGACAGTTGCATTATTTACTTTAGTGGCCATCCTTTCCTGATGTAACTTACAATCTGCTGCAGATCCTCATTGTTTCTTGTGGCTACTTGGATCTCGGTGAGTCACTTTGACGAGAACAGTGCATTACTCACGACTGACTCCACATATGCTTGTACTACCTGGTCTGTGTCTTCACTGTCCTCCCCCCTCAAGGGCTTGAGAGAGGGTGTCTGCAACTATGAGTTGCAACTATGAAAGCCTGGGACATGCTCTGCCTCCACATACAATCTCAGTGGTGGACTAGCAGTTAAGGAAGTGGCCCCGTAATCAGAAGGTTGCCGGATCTGCCAAGTTGTCGCTGAGGTGCCACTGAGCAAAGCACCGTCCCCACACACTGCTCCCCAGGCGCCTGTCATGGCTGCCCACTGTTCACTCTGGGTGATGGGTTAAATGCAGAGGACAAATTTCACTGTGTGCACCATGTGCTGCTGTGTATCACATGTGACAATCACTTCACTTTACTTATATGTATTTATGAGTGGTACTAAAGGTTTGTGGTCTGTTTGCACTTAAACACAGCGGTAATCGCAACAGGCTTGGGTAAAGACCTGCGACTCATCCTGCGCGACTCAGCCGAGCAGTAAAAACACTTATGTTCTTCTCCAGCTTCTTTCTGCTGATCATGTCCTTCCAGATCATTCCTCTCATTCGTTCCAGGCGCCTCCTAGATTCAATACACACAGAACGCTCAACACACTCAACCTGCGCACACTCTCCCAGGCCTCGTCTTGCCACCTTGAGTACTCATTCGGGCTGTGGAACTGTGGAGCTGACTTCATTCCCACTTTTGCAACAGAACGAAACCTCCAAGTACTCGCACTGACTGAGACCTGGATCCGCACCTACACCTGCAGCCCTTTCCACAGACTTCTTTTTAAAGTGAAGTGATTGTCACATGTGATACACAGCAGCACAGCACACGATGCACACAGTGAAATTTGCCCTCTGCCTTTATCCCATCACCCTGAGTGAGCAGTGGGCAGCCATGACAGGCGCCCGGGGAGCAGTGTGTGGGGACGGTGCTTTGCTCAGTGGCACCTCAGTGGCACCTTGGCGGATCGGGATTCGAACCGGCAACCTTCTGATTACGGGGCCGCTTCCTTAACCGCTAGGCCACCACTGCCCCACTGGCTACTTCTCTCATACCCCCTGGCAGGGGAGGGGGCACAGGCTTGCACATTTCCAAGGAATGGAGATTCACTCCGGTTTCTGCTACTCAAACTACCAGTTTTGAATTCCATGCAGTAATTATTACACATCCGTTAAAATGTCCATAGTTGCTGTATATCATCCTCCAGGTCTGCTGGGGAACTTTGTAGAGGAACTAGACACAAATGTGACAATCACTGCACTTTGAGATGAGGAACTGCCCCTTGTGCTACTAGGAGACTTCAACCTCGACCTCCTCAAGCCACAAACAGCTTATTTCCAAAATTTCATCTCTGCTTCCAACTTCACACTTCTCAGCATGCCAGCAACGCACAGAGCTGGAAAGCAACTAGATCTCATACTTACATGCAACTGCTCCACAGCCAACACATCTGTCATTCCTCTACATGTATCCGATCACTCTTTTATTCATTTCAGACTATCCCTCCTGGCACGCACCACACCCACCCACTTAACGTGCACCCTCACTGTGGCTCTCTGATGAGTTTCGCTGCCGCAGGACCCATCTTAGATCAGCTGAAAGGCAGTGGAAGAAATCTAAGTGCCCGGTTCAACTTAGTAAGTATCAATCTTTCCTGACATCCTTCTCTGCTTCTTTACTTTACTTTACTTTACTTTATTTAGCAGACACTTTTATCCAAAGCGACTATAGAATATTGAGTTTACAAACTAAGAGCCCTGATAAGGCTTAGACTTGTCAGTGAAGAGCATGCTCAGAGATTGTTAGGTGCTAGACTAAGAAAAATTATAATGTATTTATACATTTTTGTATTGTTTGTGCAATGTGTATGCATGCGCGTGTGTAAGTGTTAGATTTGTCTGTAATATTTTTTGAATAAGAGGGTTTTCACCTGCTTCTTAAAAGTGGTGATAGTCTCAGCTAGTCGTGTGGAGGAGGGCAGGTTGTTCCACCAGCCAGGGACAACAACGGAGAACAGACATGATTGGAATCGGAGACCCCGTGAAGAAGGAATTTTTAGTCTCCTTTCGTTTGCCGATCTGAGAGAGCGTGCAGGAGTGTAGCTAGGTAGTAGTGTGTTGATGTAGGAGGGCGCAGTTCCATTTACAGCCCTGTAGGCAAGCATCAAGGATTTGAACTCAATGCGAGCAGCTACCGGGAGCCAGTGGAGGGAGGTAAGAAGAGGTGTAACATGGGTGTATTTTGGCTGATTGAAAATGAGACGGGCTGCCATATTTCAGATCATCTGGAGTGGTTTTATGGTGACTGCAGAGGCTCCAGCCAGGAGAGAGTTACAGTAGTCGAGTTTGGTGATGACTATTGCCTGGACGAGGAGCTGCGTAGCCTGTTGTGAGAGAAAAGGCCGAATCTTGCGAATGTTGTAGAGAGTGAACCTGCAGGATCTGGAGATCGCAGCAACATGATGGTTCAAACTCAGTTTGTCATCTATCCAAACTCCAAGGCTTTTTGCAGATGCCGTGGGTGTTAACAGTAGCGATCCAATTTGAATTGAAAGGTTTTGCTGAGGGGAATTGTTGCCCGGAAAGATGAGAATCTCGGTTTTGGATAGGTTGAGTTGGAGGTGTCGCTCAGACATCCATGCCGATATGTCTGAGAGGCAGGCCGAAATTTTTGTTGCTATAGTAGCATCTTCTGGTGGGAATGACAGATAGAGCTGGGTGTCATCAGCATAAGAGTGATAGTAGAAGCCATGTGATTGGATGATGTGACCAAGTGAGCGAGTGTATATTGAGAACAGAAGGGTGCCAAGGACAGAGCCTTGTGGAACCCCTGTGGTTACCCTAGAGAGGACAGAAGTCTCATCTCCCCATGATACCTTGAAGGACCTGTCGTAAAGATAAGAGGTGAACCAATCTAGTACGGTTCCTGTGACTCCTAAATCAGAGAGTGTGGTGAGAAGAAATTCGTGGTTAACTGTATCGAAGGCAGCAGATAGATCAAGTAGGACAAGGACAGATGATCTGCGGGCAGCTCTTGCAGCACGAAGGTCGTCCATCATTGCCAGGAGGGAGGTTTCAGTTGAATGTCCTTTCCTGAAACCAGACTGAAAAGGGTCGAGAAGATCATGCTTGTGGAGAAATGAGGAAAGTTGAGCCAGGACTGCTCTTTCAAGAATTTTTGAAAGAAAAGGAAGGTTGGAGACTGGGCGGTAGCTATCCAGTAGAGATGGGTTTAATGTGGGTTTTTTGAGCTTCTGTCACTACAGCAAAGACTAGATACTTCCAGGACAAAGTAAGCAACTGCAAAGACTCTCGCAAACTATTCTCTACTTTCAACCGAATCCTCCACCAGCTCCCCCCTCTACTTCTCTCTCATCTGAAGACTTTGCTACCTTCTTCACAGAGAAGGTGGCTGACATTAGCAAACAATTCTCCCCCCCCTAACCCCAGACCTCATCCCGCTGTTACCTCTGAAGCCATAAAAATGTCTTCTTTCACTCCGCCCTCTGAATTGGACGGGTCTAAACTTCTCCAGTCTAGTCACCCCACCACCTGCTCCCTGGATCCAATCCCCTCACACCTCCTTCAGCCCGACATAGTATCTACTCTGACACACATTTTAAATTCCTCACTAACAACAGGAACATTTCCCAATGCTTTCAAACAGGCTGTCATTGCTCCCCTGCTAAAAAAAAAAACACATTAAACCCGTCTGTATTGGATAGCTATTGGTAGCTACTGGCCAGTCTGCAACCTTCCTTTTCTTTCAAAAATTCTTGAAAGTCCTGTCCTGGCTCAACATTCTTCATTTCTCCACGAGCATGATCTTCTTGACCCTTTTCAGTCTGGTTTCAGTTAAGGAAATTCGAATGAAACCTCCCTCCTGGTAATGATGGATGACCATCGTGCTGCCCGCAGATCATCTGTCCTTATCCTACTTCTTCTATCTGCTGCCTTCGACACAGTTAATCGTGAAATTCTTCTCACCACACTCACAGATTTAGGAGTTACATGAACCGTACTAAATTGGTTAACCTCTTATCTTTACGACAGGTCTTTAAAGGTATCATGGGGAGGTGAGACATTTGTCCTCCCTAGGGTAACCACAGAGGTTCCACAATCCTCTGTCCTTGGCCCCCTTCTATTCTCAATATACACTTGCTCTCTTGGTCACATCATCAAATCACATGGCTTCTCTTATCACTTATTACGCTGATGACACCCAGCTCTATCCACCAGAAGATGCCACTATTGTGACCCCCCCCCCCCAGAATTTTTGCACAAACTCTTTACTCTTATTTTTACTCTTGCACAAATGTTTTTACTTTTCAATTTGTCCTTAAACTTTATTCATTTGCACACCTTCATTCTACCTGTTACGCATATTTTAAGTTTTATGCTAAAGACATATTGGTTAAATTTTTACTTGCAATATTTGCAATACTGTCATCAGTAGCAGTTGCTAAAGCATTTCACTGCATATCAAACCGTGTATGACTATGTATGTGACAAATAAAATTTGAGTGGTTCAGCGTTTGTCTTGGAAGATCTTGTTAGAGAGCTGGAGGTAGCATCATTGGAGCAGTAAACCCCCATCTGGATAGACAAGGAAACCACAGGTTTGTGCACAGAGTCGCAGTGAAGGAAATTGCTGCTCCATCCACTACAGACATTTTGAGAGTTCTGGAGTCAGACTTCAGTGAAAGAAACTCTGAGGGCAAACTTGTCTCTCAAGATGATGTGCACTTTATTCAGCTTCTCAGTAAAGCCATTAGAGAGAGACCAGATGGTCATTTAGAAAAGGTCAAAGTCCTCCCTGACTACCAAATAATAATAAATTGGCCACAATTTGCCTTCAAATCATTTAAAGAGAAAGTTAAAGGCTAATCAGCAGTTCCATGATCATTACAAGGCCTTTATGGAAGATGTGATAAATAATGTTCCAGAGTTCCAGAGGCAGCAGTGGGAGAGGACCTTTGGTATATACCTCATCATGGTTTGATGACCTTCAAACCTGGCAAGATAAGAGTTGTTTAATTTCATGACATTTCCTTAAATGACACTTTCTTGTCAGGTCCTGACCTAATTAATTCACTGGTGGGAGTTCTCTGCCATTTCAGAAAGGAGGCAGTGGCCATTATCTGCGATATCAAAAGAATGTTTAATTAATTCTTTGTTATACCTGAGACAAAGAGCTATTAAAGGTTTCTGTGGTCGGAGCATGGATATCTTGATTGTGAGCCTAAATAATATTAATCGGCAGATGGGGGCAGCCGTCTCCACACACTGCTCCCCGGGCGCCTGTCATGGCTGCCCACTGCCCACTGTCTTTTTTACGTTTTTTTTTAAAATTTTTTGGACTTTGTCATTTTTACACTGATTCACCTAAGTTGGAATTGTAAAATGCTCAAAAATTGACAAAGTAAAAAAAAATGTCTGTTTTGTTAGTTTTTCCACTTTTTTACTTCTGACTTTTGTTTTTTTTTTTAAATCAGTTTTTTCACTTTTTTACTTCTGACTTTTGTTTTTTTTTAACTTTCTAATTTTTTCCACCTTTCCACTTCTGACTTAAGTTTTTTTTCTGGACTTTATCATTTTTCCCACTTCCATGTTTTTTTTTTTTTTACTTTGTCAGTTTTTCCGCTTTTGTTACCTAAGTTGGAATTGTAAAATGCTCAAAAATTTACTATGTCAAAATGACAAAGTCCAAAAAAAAAAAAAGTCAGAAGTAAAAAAGTGAAAAAAATGACAGTCCAAAAAAAAACAGGTACGTTTTGTCAGCTTTTCCACTTTTTTCACTTTTAACTTTAGTTTTTTTTTTACTTTCAAATTTTTTCCACCTTTCCACTTCTGACTTAAGTTTTTTTTTCTGGACTTTATCATTTTTTTTACATTGTCTTTTTTTCAACTTTTTCGCTTCTGACTCATGTTTTTTTTTGGACTTTCATTTTTTCCACTTTGGACATTTGGACATCTGACATTTTTTATATTGTCTTTATTTCAAGTTTTCGCATCTGAATCATTTTTTTTTTGACTTTGTCATTTTTTCCACTTTTTTCACATCAGATTTAAAAAAAATGTCAGATTAGAAAAAGTGAAAAAACTGAAAAAACTGATAAAAAAAAAAAAGTCAGAAGTAAAAAAGTGGAACAACTAACAAAACTGACATTTTTTTTTTTTTAGCATTTTACAATTCCAAAAAAAAACCTGTCAGAAGTGGAAAAGTGGAAAAAATGACAGTCCAAAAAAACATGACTCAAATGCGAAAAAGTTGAAAAAAAGACAATGTAAAAAAAAAAGGTCAGAATTAAAAAAAAGGGGAAAAAATAATAAAACCTAAATAAAACCAGAAAAAAACTAAGTCAGAAGTGGAAAAAAATAGAAGTAATAAAAAAACAAATGTCAGAAGTCCAGTGAGAAGTCCAGTGAAAAACTTAAGTCAGAACTGAAAAGGTTAAAAAAATGACAAAGAAGCGAAAAAGTGAAAAAACAAATGACAAAGTATTTTTTTTCCATTTTTTATTTCTGACTTTTGTTCTTTATTAAATCAGTTTTGTCAGTTTTTTCCCTTTTTCACTTTTGACTTTTGTTTTTTTTAACTTTGTTATTTTATCCACTTATTCACCTAAGTTGGAATTGTAAAATGCTAAAAAATTTACAAAGTAAAAAAAACATAAATCAAAAGTGAAAAAAATGACAAAGTCATTTTTTTTAACTGTCATTTTTTTCAACCTTTCTTTTTCTGACTTAAGTTTTTTTCTGGACTATCATTTTTTCCACTTTTTCGCATCTGACTCATGTTTTTTTTTTTAGACTTTGTCATTTTTAAAAAATATTCACCTAAGTTGGAATTGTAAAAGGGAATTATAAAAAGCCTTCTTAGCTTCCGAGATCAGACGAGACCGGGCAATCTTAGGCTGGTATGGCCGTAAGCACTCTCTGCTTGAAAATCTTGGGCTTTAAACAAAAAAGGCTTGAAAACATATCACAGAGTGAAAATACCTCTTAACTTACTTTAGAAAAAAACTAACAAAGCGATGCAAAAAAACTTCATTTTAAAAAGGTTTTCAACAGTTAAAGCTTACAGCACCTGGTATTCCCAGGAGGTCTCCCATCCAAGTACTAACCAGGCCCAAGCCTTCTTAGCTTCCGAGATCAGACGAGAACGGGCGTTCTTGGGCTGATATGGCCGTAAGCAATCTCTTCTTGAAAATCTTGGACTTTAAACCACCTAGGCTTGACAACGTATCATAGAGTGAAAATACCTCTTAACTTACTTTAGAAAAAAACTAACAAAGCGATGCAAAAAAACTTCATTTTAAAAAGTTTTTCAACAGTTAAAGCTTACAGCACCTGGTATTGCCAGGAGCTCTGGCATCCAAGTACTAACCAGGCCCAAGCCTTAGCTTCCGAGATCAGACGAGACTGGGCGTTCTAGGGCTGGAATGGCCGTAAGCAATCTCTGCTTGAAAATCTTGGACTTTAAACAACCTAGGCTTGAAAACATATCACAGAGTGAAAATACCTCTTAACTTACTTTAGAAAAAGACTAACAAAGCGATGCAAAAAAACTTCATTTTAAAAAGTTTTTCAACAGTTAAAGCTTACAGCACCTGGTATTCCCAGGAGGTCTCCCATCCAAGTACTAACCAGGCCCAAGCCTTCTTAGCTTCCGAGATCAGACGAGACCAGGCGTTCTTGGGCTGGTATGGCCGTAAGCAATCTCTGCTTGAAAATCTTGGACTTTAAACAACCTAGGCTTAAAAACGTATCACAGGGTGAAAAATAGCTCTTAACTTACTTTAGAAAAAAACTAACAAAGCGATGCAAAAAAACTTCATTTTAAAAAGTTTTTTAACCTTTAAAGCTTACAGCACCTGGTATTCCCAGGAGGTCTGCCATCCAAAGAACCAGGCCCAAGCCTCCTTAGCTTCCGAGATCAGACGAGACCGGGCGTTCTTGGGCTGGTATGACCTTAAGATATCTCTGCTTGAAAATCTTGGACTTTAAACAACCTAGGCTTGAAAACATATCACAGAGTGAAAATACCTCTTAACTTACTTTAGAAAAAAGCTAACAAAGCGATGCAAAAAAACTTCATTTTAAAAAGTTTTTCCAACAGTTAAACCTTACAGCACCTGGTATTCCCAGGAGGTCTCCCATCCAAGTACTAACCAGGCCCAAGCCTCCTTAGCTTCCAAGATCAGACGAGACCGGGCGTTCTTGGGCTGGTATGGCCGTAAGCAATCTCTGCTTGAAAATCTTGGACTTTAAACAACCTAGGCTTGAAAACATATCACAGAGTGAAAATACCTCTTAACTTACTTTAGATAAAAACTAACAAAGCGATGCAAAAAAACTTCATTTTAAAAAAGTTTTTCAACAGTTAAAGCTTACAGCACCTGGTATTCCCGGGAGGTCTCCCATCGAAGTACTAACCAGGCCCAAGCCTTCTTAGCTTCCGAGATCAGACGAGACCGGGCCTTCTTGGGCTGGTATGGCCGTAAGCAATCTCTGCTTGAAAATCTTGGACTTTAAACAACCTAGGCTTGAAAACATATCACAGAGTGAAAATACCTCTTAACTTACTTTAGATAAAAACTAACAAAGCGATGCAAAAAAACTTCATTTTAAAAAGTTTTTCAACAGTTAAAGCTTACAGCACCTGGTATTCCCAGGAGGTCTCCCATCCAAGTACTAACCAGGCCCAAGCCTTCTTAGCTTCCTAGATCAGACGAGACCGGGCGTTCTCGGGCTGGTATGGCCGTAAGCAATCTCTGCTTGAAAATCTTGGACTTTAAACAACCTAGGCTTGAAAACATATCACAGAGTGAAAATACCTCTTAACTTACTTTAGATAAAAACTAACAAAGCGATGCAAAAAAACTTCATTTTAAAAAGTTTTTCAACAGTTAAAGCTTACAGCACCTGGTATTCCCAGGAGGTCTCCCATCCAAGTACTAACCAGGCCCAAGCCTTCTTAGCCTCCTAGATCAGACGAGACCGGGCGTTCTTGGGCTGGTATGGCCGTAAGCAATCTCTGCTTGAAAATCTTGGACTTTAAACAACCTAGGCTTGAAAACATATCACAGAGTGAAAATAACTCTTAACTTACTTTAGATAAAAACTAACAAAGCGATGCAAAAAAAATTCATTTTAAAAAGGTTTTCAACAGTTAAAGCTTACAGCACCTGGTATTCCCAGGAGGTCTCCCATCCAAGTACTAACCAGGCCCAAACCTTCTTAGCTTCCGAGATCAGACGAGAACGGGCGTTCTTGGGCTGGTATGGCCGTAAGCAATCTCTTCTTGAAAATCTTGGACTTTAAACCACCTAGGCTTGAAAACATATCACAGAGTGAAAATACCTCTTAACTTACTTTAGAAAAAAGCTAACAAAGCGATGCAAAAAAACTTCATTTTAAAAAGTTTTTCCAACAGTTAAAGCTTACAGCACCTGGTATTCACAGGAGGTCTCCCATCCAAGTACTAACCAGGCCCAAGCCTTCTTAGCTTCTGAGATCAGACGAGACCGGGCGTTCTTGGGCTGGTATGGCCGTAAGTAATCTCTGCTTGAAAATCTTGGACTTTAAACAACCTAGGCTTGAAAACATATCACAGAGTGAAAATAACTCTTAACTTACTTTAGATAAAAACTAACAAAGCGATGCAAAAAAAATTCATTTAAAAAAGTTTTTCAACAGTTAAAGCTTACAGCACCTGGTATTCCCAGGAGGTCTTCCATCCAAGTACTAACCAGGCCGAAGCCTTCTTAGCTTCCGAGATCAGACGAGACCGGGCGTTCTTGGGCTGGTATTGCCGTAAGCAATCTCTGCTTGAAAATCTTGGACTTTAAACAACCTAGGCTTGAAAACATATCACAGAGTGAAAATACCTCCTAACTTACTTTAGATAAAAACTAACAAAGCGATCCAAAAAAACTTCATTTTAAAAGTTTTTCAACAGTTAAAGCTTACAGCACCTGGTATTCCCAGGAGGTCTCCCATCCAAGTACTAACCAGGCCCAAGCCTTCTTAGCTTCCGAGATCAGACGAGACCGGGCGTTCTTGGGCTGGTACGGCCGTAAGCAATCTCTGCTTGAAAATCTTGGACTTTAAACAACCTAGGCTTGAAAACATATCACAGAGTGAAAATACCTCTTAACTTACTTTAGATAAAAACTAACAAAGCGATGCAAAAAAACTTCATTTTAAAAAGTTTTTCCAACAGTTAAAGCTTACAGCACCTTGTATGCCCAGGAGGTCTCCCATCCAAGTACTAACCAGGCCCAAGCCTTCTTAGCTTCCTAGATCAGACGAGACCGGGCGTTCTTGGGCTGGTATGGCCGTAAGCAATCTCTGCTTGAAAATCTTGGACTTTAAACAACCTAGGCTTGAAAACATATCACAGAGTGAAAATACCTCTTAACTTACTTTAGATAAAAACTAACAAAGCGATGCAAAAAAACTTCATTTTAAAAAGTTTTTCAACAGTTAAAGCTTACAGCACCTGGTATTCCCGGGAGGTCTCCCATCGAAGTACTAACCAGGCCCAAGCCTTCTTAGCTTCCGAGATCAGACGAGACCGGGCCTTCTTGGGCTGGTATGGCCGTAAGCAATCTCTGCTTGAAAATCTTGGACTTTAAACAACCTAGGCTTGAAAACATATCACAGAGTGAAAATACCTCTTAACTTACTTTAGATAAAAACTAACAAAGCGATGCAAAAAAACTTCATTTTAAAAAGTTTTTCAACAGTTAAAGCTTACAGCACCTGGTATTCCCAGGAGGTCTCCCATCCAAGTACTAACCAGGCCCAAGCCTTCTTAGCTTCCTAGATCAGACGAGACCGGGCGTTCTCGGGCTGGTATGGCCGTAAGCAATCTCTGCTTGAAAATCTTGGACTTTAAACAACCTAGGCTTGAAAACATATCACAGAGTGAAAATACCTCTTAACTTACTTTAGATAAAAACTAACAAAGCGATGCAAAAAAACTTCATTTTAAAAAGTTTTTCAACAGTTAAAGCTTACAGCACCTGGTATTCCCAGGAGGTCTCCCATCCAAGTACTAACCAGGCCCAAGCCTTCTTAGCCTCCTAGATCAGACGAGACCGGGCGTTCTTGGGCTGGTATGGCCGTAAGCAATCTCTGCTTGAAAATCTTGGACTTTAAACAACCTAGGCTTGAAAACATATCACAGAGTGAAAATAACTCTTAACTTACTTTAGATAAAAACTAACAAAGCGATGCAAAAAAAATTCATTTTAAAAAGGTTTTCAACAGTTAAAGCTTACAGCACCTGGTATTCCCAGGAGGTCTCCCATCCAAGTACTAACCAGGCCCAAGCCTTCTTAGCTTCCGAGATCAGACGAGAACGGGCGTTCTTGGGCTGGTATGGCCGTAAGCAATCTCTTCTTGAAAATCTTGGACTTTAAACCACCTAGGCTTGAAAACATATCACAGAGTGAAAATACCTCTTAACTTACTTTAGAAAAAAGCTAACAAAGCGATGCAAAAAAACTTCATTTTAAAAAGTTTTTCCAACATTTAAAGCTTACAACACCTGGTATTCCCAGGAGGTCTCCCATCCAAGTACTAACCAGGCCCAAGCCTTCTTAGCTTCTGAGATCAGACGAGACCGGGCGTTCTTGGGCTGGTATGGCCGTAAGTAATCTCTGCTTGAAAATCTTGGACTTTAAACAACCTAGGCTTGAAAACATATCACAGAGTGAAAACAACTCTTAACTTACTTTAGATAAAAACTAACAAAGCGATGCAAAAAAAATTCATTTAGAAAAGTTTTTCAACAGTTAAAGCTTACAGCACCTGGTATTCCCAGGAGGTCTTCCATCCAAGTACTAACCAGGCCGAAGCCTTCTTAGCTTCCGAGATCAGACGAGACCGGGCGTTCTTGGGCTGGTATTGCCGTAAGCAATCTCTGCTTGAAAATCTTGGACTTTAAACAACCTAGGCTTGAAAACATATCACAGAGTGAAAATACCTCCTAACTTACTTTAGATAAAAACTAACAAAGCGATCCAAAAAAACTTCATTTTAAAAGTTTTTCAACAGTTAAAGCTTACAGCACCTGGTATTCCCAGGAGGTCTCCCATCCAAGTACTAACCAGGCCCAAGCCTTCTTAGCTTCCGAGATCAGACGAGACCGGGCGTTCTTGGGCTGGTACGGCCGTAAGCAATCTCTGCTTGAAAATCTTGGACTTTAAACAACCTAGGCTTGAAAACATATCACAGAGTGAAAATACCTCTTAACTTACTTTAGATAAAAACTAACAAAGCGATGCAAAAAAACTTAATTTTAAAAAGTTTTTCAACAGTTAAAGCTTACAGCACCTTGTATGCCCAGGAGGTCTCCCATCCAAGTACTAACCAGGCCCAAGCCTTCTTAGCTTCCTAGATCAGACGAGACCGGGCGTTCTTGGGCTGGTATGGCCGTAAGCAATCTCTGCTTGAAAATCTTGGACTTTAAACAACCTAGGCTTGAAAACATATCACAGAGTGAAAATACCTCTTAACTTACTTTAGATAAAAACTAACAAAGCGATGCAAAAAAACTTCATTTTAAAAAGTTTTTCAACAGTTAAAGCTTACAGCACATGGTATTCCCAGGAGGTCTCCCATCCAAGTACTAACCAGGCCCAAGCCTTCTTAGCTTCCGAGATCAGACGAGATCGGGCGTTCTTGGCCTGGTATGGCCGTAAGCGATCTCTCCTTGAAAATCTTGGACTTTAAACAACCTAGGCTTGAAAACATATCACAGAGTGAAAATACCTCTTAACTTACTTTAGATAAAAACTAACAAAGCGATGCAAAAAAACTACATTTTAAAAAGTTTTTCAACAGTTAAAGCTTACAGCACCTGGTATTCCCAGGAGGTCTCCCATCCAAGTACTAACCAGGCCCAAGCCTTCTTAGCTTCCGAGATCAGACAAGACTGGGCGTTCTTGGGCTGGTATGGCCGTAAGCAATCTCTGCTTGAAAATCTTGGACTTTAAACAACCTAGGCTTGAAAACATATCACAGAGTGAAAATACCTCTTAACCTACTTTAGATAAAAACTAACAAAGCGATGGAAAAAAACTTCATTTCAAAAAGTTTTTCAACAGTTAAAGCTTACAGCAATTGGTATTCCCAGGAGGTCTCCCATCCAAGTACTAACCAGGCCCAAGCCTTCTTAGCTTCCGAGATCAGACGAGACCGGGCGTTCTTGGGCTGGTATGGCCGTGAGCAATCTCTGCTTGAAAATCTTGGACTTTAAACAACCTAGGCTTGAAAACATATCACAGAGTGAAAATACCTCTTGACTTACTTTCGATAAAAACTAACAAAGCGATGCAAAAAAACTTCATTTTAAAAAGTTTTTCAACAGTTAAAGCTTACAGCACCTGGTATTCCCAGGAGGTCTCCCATCCAAGTACTAACCAGGCCCAAGCCTTCTTAGCTTCCGAGATCAGACGAGACCGGGCGTTCTTGGGCTGGTATGGCCGTAAGCAATCTCTGCTTGAAAATCTTGGACTTTAAACAATCTAGTCTTGAAAACATATCACAGAGTGAAAATACCTCTTAACCTACTTTAGATAAAAACTAACAAAGCGATGCAAAAAAACTTCATTTTAAAAAGTTTTTCAACAGTTAAAGCTTACAGCACCTGGTATTCCCAGGAGGTCTCCCATCCAAGTACTAACCAGGCCCAAGCCTTCTTAGCTTCCGAGATCAGACGAGACCGGGCGTTCTTGGGCTGGTACGGCCGTAAGCAATCTCTGCTTGAAAATCTTGGACTTTAAACAACCTAGGCTTGAAAACATATCACAGAGTGAAAATACCTCTTAACTTACTTTAGATAAAAACTAACAAAGCGATGCAAAAAAACTTAATTTTAAAAAGTTTTTCAACAGTTAAAGCTTACAGCACCTGGTATTCCCAGGAGGTCTCCCATCCAAGTACTAACCAGGCCCAAGCCTTCTTAGCTTCCGAGATCAGAGGAGACCGGGCGTTCTTGGGCTGGTATGGCCGTAAGCAATCTCTGCTTGAAAATCTTGGACTTTAAACAACCTAGGCTTGAAAACATATCACAGAGTGAAAATACCTCTTGACTTACTTTAGATAAAAACTAACAAAGCAATGCAAAAAAACTTCATTTTAAAAAGTTTTTCAACAGTTAAAGCTTACAGCACCTGGTATTCCCAGGAGGTCTCCCATCCAAGTACTAACCAGGCCCAAGCCTTCTTAGCTTCCGAGATCAGACAAGACCGGGCGTTCTTGGGCTGGTATGGCCGTAAGCAATCTCTGCTTGAAAATCTTGGACTTTAAACAACCTAGGCTTGAAAACATATCACAGAGTGAAAATACCTCTTAACTTACTTTAGATAAAAACTAACAAAGCGATGCAAAAAAAATTCATTTTAAAAAGTTTTTCAACAGTTAAAGCTTACAGCACCTGGTATTCCCAGGAGGTCTCCCATTAAAATACTAACCAGGCCCAAGCCTTCTTAGCTTCCGAGATCAGACGAGACCGGGCATTCTTGGGTTGGTATGGCCGTAAGCAATCTCTGCTTGAAAATCTTGGACTTTAAACAACCTAGGCTTGAAAACATATCACAGAGTGAAAATACCTCTTAACTTACTTTAGATAAAAACTAACAAAGCGATGCATAAAAAAACTTCATTTTAAAAAGTTTTTCAACAGTTAAAGCTTACAGCACCTGGTATTACCAGGAGGTCTCCCATCCAAGTACTAACCAGGCCCAAGCCTTCTTAGCTTCCGAAGATCAGACGAGACCGGGCAGTTCTTGGGCTGGTATGGCCGTAA
Source organism: Denticeps clupeoides (assembly GCF_900700375.1). NCBI lineage: Eukaryota > Metazoa > Chordata > Actinopteri > Clupeiformes > Denticipitidae > Denticeps > Denticeps clupeoides. The sequence continues at coordinate 22,476,475 of NC_041718.1, read as the reverse complement.
GAAATCTCTGCTTGAAAATCTTGGACTTTAAACAACCTAGGCTTGAAAACATATCACAGAGTGAAAATACCTCTTAACTTACTTTAGATAAAAACTAACAAAGCGATGCAAAAAAAATTCATTTTAAAAAGTTTTTCAACAGTTAAACCTTACAGCACCTGGTATTCCCAGGAGGTCTTCCATCCAAGTACTAACCAGGCCGAAGCCTTCTTAGCTTCCGAGATCAGACGAGACCGGGCGTTCTTGGGCTGGTATTGCCGTAAGCAATCTCTGCTTGAAAATCTTGGACTTTAAACAACCTAGGCTTGAAAACATATCACAGAGTGAAAATACCTCCTAACTTACTTTAGATAAAAACTAACAAAGCGATGCAAAAAAACTTCATTTTAAAAGTTTTTCAACAGTTAAAGCTTACAGCACCTGGTATTCCCAGGAGGTCTCCCATCCAAGTACTAACCAGGCCCAAGCCTTCTTAGCTTCCGAGATCAGACGAGACCGGGCGTTCTTGGGCTGGTACGGCCGTAAGCAATCTCTGCTTGAAAATCTTGGACTTTAAACAACCTAGGCTTGAAAACATATCACAGAGTGAAAATACCTCTTAACTTACTTTAGATAAAAACTAACAAAGCGATGCAAAAAAACTTCATTTTAAAAAGTTTTTCAACAGTTAAAGCTTACAGCACCTTGTATGCCCAGGAGGTCTCCCATCCAAGTACTAACCAGGCCCAAGCCTTCTTAGCTTCCTAGATCAGACGAGACCGGGCGTTCTTGGGCTGGTATGGCCGTAAGCAATCTCTGCTTGAAAATCTTGGACTTTAAACAACCTAGGCTTGAAAACATATCACAGAGTGAAAATACCTCTTAACTTACTTTAGATAAAAACTAACAAAGCGATGCAAAAAAACTTCATTTTAAAAAGTTTTTCAACAGTTAAAGCTTACAGCACATGGTATTCCCAGGAGGTCTCCCATCCAAGTACTAACCAGGCCCAAGCCTTCTTAGCTTCCGAGATCAGATGAGATCAGGCGTTCTTGGCCTGGTATGGCCGTAAGCAAGCTCTCCTTGAAAATCTTGGACTTTAAACAACCTAGGCTTGAAAACATATCACAGAGTGAAAATACCTCTTAACTTACTTTAGATAAAAACTAACAAAGCGATGCAAAAAAAACTACATTTTAAAAAGTTTTTCAACAGTTAAAGCTTACAGCACCTGGTATTCCCAGGAGGTCTCCCATCCAAGTACTAACCAGGCCCAAGCCTTCTTAGCTTCCGAGATCAGACGAGATCGGGCGTTCTTGGGCTGGTATGGCCGTAAGCAATCTCTGCTTGAAAATCTTGGACTTTAAACAACCTAGGCTTGAAAACATATCACAGAGTGAAAATACCTCTTAACTTACTTTAGATAAAAACTAACAAAGCGATGCAAAAAAACTACATTTTAAAAAGTTTTTCAACAGTTAAAGCTTACAGCACCTGGTATTCCCAGGAGGTCTCCCATCCAAGTACTAACCAGGCCCAAGCCTTCTTAGCTTCCGAGATCAGACAAGACCGGGCGTTCTTGGGCTGGTATGGCCGTAAGCAATCTCTGCTTGAAAATCTTGGACTTTAAACAACCTAGGCTTGAAAACATATCACAGAGTGAAAATACCTCTTAACCTACTTTAGATAAAAACTAACAAAGCGATGCAAAAAAACTTCATTTGAAAAAGTTTCTTAACAGATAAAGCTTACAGCACCTGGTATTCCCAGGAGGTCTCCCATCCAAGTAGTAACCAGGCTCAAGCCTTCTTAGCTTCCGAGATCAGAGGAGACCGGGCGTTCTGCGGCTGCTATGGCCGTAAGCAATCTCTGCTTAAAAATCTTGGACTTTAAACAACCTAGTCTTGAAAACATATCACAGAGTGAAAATACCTCTTAACCTACTTTAGATAAAAACTAACAAAGCGATGATAAAAAACTTCATTTTAAAAAGTTTTTCAACAGTTAAAGCTTACAGCACCTGGTATTCCCAGGAGGTCTCCCATCCAAGTACTAACCAGGCCCAAGCCTTCTTAGCTTCCGAGATCAGACAAGACCGGGCGTTCTTGGGCTGGTATGGCCGTAAGCAATCTCTGCTTGAAAATCTTGGACATTAAACAACCTAGGCTTGAAAACATATCACAGAGTGAAAATACCTCTTAACCTACTTTAGATAAAAACTAACAAAGCGATGGAAAAAAACTTCATTTCAAAAAGTTTTTCAACAGTTAAAGCTTACAGCAATTGGTATTCCCAGGAGGTCTCCCATCCAAGTACTAACCAGGCCCAAGCCTTCTTAGCTTCCGAGATCAGACGAGACCGGGCGTTCTTGGGCTGGTATGGCCGTGAGCAATCTCTGCTTGAAAATCTTGGACTTTAAACAACCTAGGCTTGAAAACATATCACAGAGTGAAAATACCTCTTGACTTACTTTCGATAAAAACTAACAAAGCGATGCAAAAAAACTTCATTTTAAAAAGTTTTTCAACAGTTAAAGCTTACAGCACCTGGTATTCCCAGGAGGTCTCCCATCCAAGTACTAACCAGGCCCAAGCCTTCTTAGCTTCCGAGATCAGACGAGACCGGGCGTTCTTGGGCTGGTATGGCCGTAAGCAATCTCTGCTTGAAAATCTTGGACTTTAAACAACCTAGTCTTGAAAACATATCACAGAGTGAAAATACCTCTTAACCTACTTTAGATAAAAACTAACAAAGCGATGCAAAAAAACTTCATTTTAAAAAGTTTTTCAACAGTTAAAGCTTACAGCACCTGGTATTCCCAGGAGGTCTCCCATCCAAGTACTAACCAGGCCCAAGCCTTCTTAGCTTCCGAGATCAGACGAGACCGGGCGTTCTTGGGCTGGTACGGCCGTAAGCAATCTCTGCTTGAAAATCTTGGACTTTAAACAACCTAGGCTTGAAAACATATCACAGAGTGAAAATACCTCTTAACTTACTTTAGATAAAAACTAACAAAGCGATGCAAAAAAACTTAATTTTAAAAAGTTTTTCAACAGTTAAAGCTTACAGCACCTGGTATTCCCAGGAGGTCTCCCATCCAAGTACTAACCAGGCCCAAGCCTTCTTAGCTTCCGAGATCAGAGGAGACCGGGCGTTCTTGGGCTGGTATGGCCGTAAGCAATCTCTGCTTGAAAATCTTGGACTTTAAACAACCTAGGCTTGAAAACATATCACAGAGTGAAAATACCTCTTGACTTACTTTCGATAAAAACTAACAAAGCAATGCAAAAAAACTTCATTTTAAAAAGTTTTTCAACAGTTAAAGCTTACAGCACCTGGTATTCCCAGGAGGTCTCCCATCCAAGTACTAACCAGGCCCAAGCCTTCTTAGCTTCCGAGATCAGACAAGACCGGGCGTTCTTGGGCTGGTATGGCCGTAAGCAATCTCTGCTTGAAAATCTTGGACTTTAAACAACCTACGCTTGAAAACATATCACAGAGTGAAAATACCTCTTAACTTACTTTAGATAAAAACTAACAAAGCGATGTAAAAAAAACTTCATTTTAAAAAGTTTTTCAACAGTTAAAGCTTACAGCACCTGGTATTCCCAGGAGGTCTCCCATCCAAGTACTAACAAGGCCCAAGCCTTCTTAGCTTCCGAGATCAGACGAGACCGGACGTTCTTGGGCTGGTATGGCCGTAAGCAATCTCTGCTTGAAAATCTTGGACTTTAAACAACCTAGGCTTGAAAACATATCACAGAGTGAAAATACCTCTTAACTTATTTTAGATAAAAACTAACAAAGCGATGCAAAAAAAAATTATTTTAAAAAGTTTTTCAACAGTTAAAGCTTACAGCACCTGGTATTCCCAGGAGGTCTCCCATCCAAGTACTAACCAGGCCCAAGCCTTCTTAGCTTCCGAGATCAGACGAGACCGGGCATTCTTGGGTTGGTATGGCCGTAAGCAATCTCTGCTTGAAAATCTTGGACTTTAAACAACCTAGGCTTAAAAACATATCACAGAGTGAAAATACCTCTTAACTTACTTTAGATAAAAACTAACAAAGCGATGATAAAAAACTTCATTTTAAAAAGTTTTTCAACAGTTAAAGCTTACAGCACCTGGTATTCCCAGGAGGTCTCCCATCCAAGTACTAACCAGGCCCAAGCCTCTTTAGCTTCCAAGATCAGACGAGACCGGGCGTTCTTGGGCTGGTATGGCCGTAAGAAATCTCTGCTTGAAAATCTTGGACTTTAAACAACCTAGGCTTGAAAACATATCACAGAGTGAAAATACCTCTTAACTTTCTTTAGATAAAAACTAACAAAGCGATGCAAAAAAAAATTCATTTTAAAAAGTTTTTCAACAGTTAAACCTTACAGCACCTGGTATTCCCAGGAGGTCTTCCATCCAAGTACTAACCAGGCCGAAGCCTTCTTAGCTTCCGAGATCAGACGAGACCGGGCGTTCTTGGGCTGGTATTGGCCGTAAGCAATCTCTGCTTGAAAATCTTGGACTTTAAACAACCTAGGCTTGAAAACATATCACAGAGTGAAAATACCTCCTAACTTACTTTAGATAAAAACTAACAAAGCGATGCAAAAAAACTTCATTTTAAAAGTTTTTCAACAGTTAAAGCTTACAGCACCTGGTATTCCCAGGAGGTCTCCCATCCAAGTACTAACCAGGCCCAAGCCTTCTTAGCTTCCGAGATCAGACGAGACCGGGCGTTCTTGGGCTGGTACGGCCGTAAGCAATCTCTGCTTGAAAATCTTGGACTTTAAACAACCTAGGCTTGAAAACATATCACAGAGTGAAAATACCTCTTAACTTACTTTAGATAAAAACTAACAAAGCGAAGCAAAAAAAACTTCATTTAAAAAGTTTTTCAACAGTTAACGCT